>NC_065444.1:135351717-135654217 GCF_917563875.1 Diabrotica virgifera virgifera
GGGTCTTCTTTATTTATGTATTATTAATAGGTTCTAGAAGCTTGACCGGTTTAGAATGATTAGTTAAAAAAAACGGAGTTAAAAGCGAATAACGAATTTTTCTAGTTTGGAAAAAAGGGCCTTTTCTTCAGAATAGAAAGATTAACATCAGAGATACGAAAAAATGTTTAAACATAAAAATTGTAGCTTATTTAATTCCCAAGAACCTGGTTTGCAAAAATTTTTCCTACGGCAAAAATTATTGAGTGAGCTATTGATTATAATTAATAGGCTTATAGATCTTGTGAAAACCTACAAAATTATTTTTTACCAAACTTTCTAAGATAAAAAATAAAAATGTTACGGTTAAAAAGTCAATATATTTATTTGAAAAAAAAAAAAAAAGGAGAAATCTAATTGGAAGCATAATAATGTAAGTTAGCGGTGTTTTTAGTCATTGGCCTTATTGATTCTTTTTTATTTATGTATTATTAATAGTCAAGTATATTCAAATGGGAAATAAGCCACAATTTTACCTAAAAATGATGTTATTAACGTTTCGACGCCCAAGTCGGGTGTCGTTGTAAAAATAGCACAAGAAAATAGCTTCAGAACAATATTATTAATAGGTTCTAAAAGTTTGACCGGCTTAGAATGATTAGTTTAAAAAAAAAACGGAGTTAAAAGCGAATAACGAATTTTTGTAGTTTGGTAAAAAATTCCATTTTCTTCAGAATAGAAAGATTAGTATCAGAGATACGAGAAAATGTTTTAATGTCCGACTGGTATATTATTTGACAAATAATGACATGAATTCGAAGTCAGTTAAGTATGATAATATATTGCCTAGGGCGTTATTTTTCAAAATAATAGGGTATTAAATTTAAATAACTAGTTAAATACTGTTAAGTTGACAAATAACAACCTAAGTAAAACTATGGTTACCACACTTACGTTACGACTATTGCTGGTAAATAAATGTTAATTAGTTTAAAATTAATTAGTTTGAAAACTAATTAATTCAAAATTCATTCAAATTTTTTGCATATAAAGAATAATTTCACCTCGAGCGTTATTATCCATATAATACCCTTGGTACCTTAATAAATAAAATATGAAATTGTAGGTTATTTAATGCCCAAGAACTTGGTTTGAAAACATTTTTTCTACGGCAAAAATTGAGTGAATCATAAATGAGTATATCGAAAAACATTGATTTTCTCGATATAAATCTAACACTTTCGATAGCGAACAAATCGAAAACTATTAATTTTATCAAAAAAATGTATAGAACATTTTTTGCTTAGAATGAATGTTTTTATCAACTTTTGCGGTCAAAATATAATAAAAAATTTCCACCCCCGAGATGGGGTGGCAACCACCCCCATGGTAAAAGCGCCTACCGGCATCATATTGATTTTGATCCTTGGACTGACTATCCAATGGTGGAAAAGCTTCGGTTCCTGGACTATTTCTTTATATTGTATTCGGGCTTCCTTTCATGTTTTAACACATTTTTTCCACTATTCTTTCCCTGAATAGACCTTCTTTTCCATCTTTTAGCATCCACCACTTGATTTTTTGTGGTTTTCTCCTCTATTTTGGTTTAGTTTCGCTTTTTACTTCGATATCCAGCAAAAGCAGCCCTGAAATATTTATGTTGTTGGCTTACTGTCTCACCAACTATTACCTTGCAGTCCTTGCATTCACGTATGTCTTATTTACTTTTCATGAAATAGTCTATTTGGGAGTGATGTTGTCCACTTTTATAGTTTTGTACGTAATAAGTTGAGTTTCTCTTTTTTAAAGAATGTTTTACAATAATTAATTGACACATTTATGATATACCTATCACATTCATTTTCATCTTCTTCGAAAAATTCATCTTCGTCTTCGCTAGTGCCACTGTTATCAGCATTTAGAACGGTGCAGTTGGAGCAATTGCTGCCTCAACAATTTTTACATGCAATTGTACAGCTGGTTCCTAAAAAAACTGATACGACTCTTAGTAAGATTTGATTATTTTGAGCAGTGTATTTGATTGGTCTGACATTATATTATATTTATTATGACAGACTGTGAAAGTCAGTTAAAATAAACAAACAAACAACTGATTACATATGTTAGATAATTCATAAATTATAATAATTATTAAGGTCTAAATTTTTAAATTATTTTGAATTTCTGCATTTTATAAAGAGTATATAGTTTATAAGTTTTTACATAAAATATCGTTGTTGTTATCATTTTTATTATTATTAATTAAGGAATAAAACAAACTACTTAACTCAACAATATGTATATAGTATTTTTACTACAAAAGCAAGATTACGTAGGTCAAAATTTCTGACGTAAAAGCACTATCAAAACATTAGATTGTGACGTTTCATCATGGCCACGTTAATGTCATTACTTGTCAGATATTTTTCTTTGTTTTTGTTTACTATAAAAATAATATCTATTCATATAATTCTTTATTCTAATTAATGATGTCAATCGGATTTCATCAATTGCCGAAATATATTAATCATATGCAAAAATATTTGTTAATGTTAATGTTATGGATGATAATGCATAACATTAACTCTAGAATTGAAATTTGTGTAGCACAGCTAAAATACGACACCAACACGGAACTGCCCGATCTTGTATAAGCGTCCACATGGTATTTTTATAAGAAAAAGTAATCGCGATTACATTGAGAATTTTAGAATTATATTAATTAAATAACCAAAAACATTTATTATTATTAATAATATAAATTTTCTAAAACAATTATTTAAGTTCAATATTCCAAAAAATAATAATTTTAGTTAAATATTTTAGACATTCGTATGTAGGTACACTACTCATACATTCAAACGCAAATGACAGTTCAGTGTTGCTGGTTGCGGTCAATGATGCTGTGTGCTGTGAAATAAGTGTGAAATAATCTATTTTAATGATTATACCTACACTATGATAATATTGTTGCCAATTAATATATTTCGGCAAGTAAGGAAAACCAATTGACATCATTAATTAGAGTAAATAATTATATAGATTTTTATAGTAAACAAAAACAAAGAAAAATATCTCTGACAAGTAATGACATAAACGTGGCCATGATGAAAAGTCACATTCTAATGTTTTGACAGTGCTCATACGTCAAAAATTTTGACCTACGTAATCTTGCTTTTGTAGTAAAAATACTATAGCAAGAATTGTAACCAAATTAAAATATGGGCACTATCAGAGGCAGCAAAACATTTTAACATAAGCAGAACCCACGGTTCTTAGACATTACTACGGTTGCCTAAATCGACTAACCAATGAACATTAAGGGTGAGATTACGTCACGAGAGTTTACTGTCATTTGAACCGTAATATGATTTTTTTCGAATCCTGAGAAAACCAAGTATTTTAGAAAAATTTAAACGCAGGATGCAAGATTACATTATTACCGAGGGCGGAAAGCCCCTTAGAATAAACAAGCAGATTCTATTGAATGAAATATTTGAAATTAAATATCATACATCTCTTTTATTTTCAGCCCTGTAACTTATTAAAATAAACATTATATAGGTTTTCAGGGACTTTCAGTCCCTCGGTAATAATGTAGTCTTTCATTCTGAGTTTAAATTTTTAAAAAATATTTATTAGTTTTCTCAGGATTCGAAAAAAAATGAATACAATTAAAACACATTGAGAATTTTGACATGCGTCAAAGTTTTGCATTAACTCAATGTAAAATTCTGAACTGTTGAATTCCAGCTTCCCTAATAATTATTTTACATCAAAAGACATTAGAAACTATTTGAAGAGGATTGAAATCTGTATTGGAAATAACTGTTAAAACTGGTCTAAGTAATTAAACATATTCCAAAATTTTGTAAAAATGTAATACATACATTTTAGTTTTCAGCCCAAACTTAGGCCGCACACAATGCAATAATGTTCACATTTTTGAACTGTCAATATTTTTATTTTATCATCTATTGTTTAAAAACAATACAGTAGATAAGATACCCTCAGTTGCGGAGAAAGGATTAATAATAAAGATTTTTTTATTCAGTCAATGGTGTGAGCACTGTCAGTTAAATAGTAACGTGTGGCCTTACTTTTACACGCATACCTATTGTGGCAAATGTATAATTTTTTCAAAATTTTGGAATGCATTAATATTGTAGAACAATTTTAACTTTTGATTTTAATACAGATTTTAATTCTTTACAAATATTCTCTCATGACTTTTGATGTAGAATAATTAGGGAAGCAGGAATTCAACAATTCAGAACTTTACATTGCGTTTCCTATGGCCCTTTTTACGATTCGCCACCCGGTATAAGATAAAATGTGTACTATTTGTCTTATTATTTCATAATAACACAAATAATACACATATATACACAATAACACACATTCAATGATCGAAAATAATTTAAAAATATGGTAATGTAAACTCTTGTGACGTAAAGTCAAAAATATAAGTCTCCCCACCACCGTCGGACAAGACAACCGTAATAAAGTCTAATAACCGTGAGCAGAACCATAGTTTTTCTATTAATAAAAAATGGAGGGAACAAGAAACTCTCGAAAGAAAGCGAGCGTCTGGAAAACCAAAACTATACTTAATTTGGGTATGTAAAAATAAAATTAATAATTTGTAATATCCCCATCAGCAGTGATAACAGCTTGTAGTCTTCGGTCCATCTGCGTGAAAGGAACTATGAAATTGTCTTCTTCAGAGAGCTCTTCCCAAACCTTGCTTTCTTTCGAGAGTTTCTTGTTCTCTCCATCTTTTATTAATATTAAAAACGTTTGTTCTGCTTACATTAAAATCGTTCGCTACGGCAGATAGTGACCAACCATCTTCTAATTTCGTTATAATTCTTAATTTTAGTTCTTTGCCAGCATGTGGAGCCATTTTTTGAGGTTGAATAGAATAAATTCTCTGACAAATTTTAAGATTTGGCAGTGACAGTGACAGTATGTAAATAATAAGTATTTATCCTTCAAAATACACTGCTCAATTTTCTACAAAATACGCTTTAAGCGTCGTATCAGTTTTTTTTTGGAACCAGCTGTACATGATGTCCATATCACTTAGCAGTCATCCTGTGCACCAGGTGCTCCAGGTGTAAGTTCTGATGGTGTAATTGTGTTCAGCAGCAAAAAACGCCGAGTAATCTGTTTGCATCAATTTAGTGCTGAAAACACTTGAAACTCCAGAAGATGACGTGCCGTAATAGTAACCCTGGTCACCGGGTGCTCAGTTTTCGGTTCCAATGCCATATTTGTGTTCAATGACCCCAAAAACCCTCGTAATCCGTTTGCATCAATTATTACCCGAGTAATCCATTTGTAATCCGTTTGCATCAATTTAGTGCCGGAAACCCCCGAAACTCCAGAAGATCACCTGCCTTATCAGTAACCCCAAAAACCCCCGAGTAATCCATTTTGCAACAATTTAGTGCCGGAAACCCTCGAAACTCAGAAGATGACTTGCTGCGCAGTGGCCTGGGCACCAGATGCTCGGGAATCGGTTTTATGGTATATTCGTGTTCAGCAATCTCAAAAACCCCTGTGCTTTACACGGGGTTCACGTGCTTTAGCTGTAACCCTGGGCATTCAGGTACTCCGTGGGTCGGTTCTGATGACGTATTCATGTTCAGCGACCTCAAAAACCCCCCGAGTAACAAAATACAGCCCTTAATATACTGATTTTGACATGTATTTGCACTTTTGGAGGCATTTTATGCACTGTAAAATGCAATTATGTATTTCCACCAATTTTTCTATTGTAGACTTTTTTCCCGACATCATCCTGAACATAATGTAAAAAGTTGCAAATCTCTGGGTATTTAAAAATCGATTTATTTCGGTGTTTTTAGTTCTAAATGCCCTGGTGTATAAGGTATTATAAATATAAAAGTTACGAAATGAAACATCAGGCACGTATCATAAATACGATTGGTCATCAAATGCGAATAGTGTACATAATTTTTTCTACGATCATACACAATAGCGGAAACTAATTCTCTGTAATAATCTGAGACGAATGAATACAAGCTACGTGAACTAAAATTAATTATTCATTGTAGGTAATTATGTTTGGTATTGTAGAATTATTGAAATTAAATTGGGACAACAACTTTATAGCAACGGTTAATATCAATATCAATATACACTTCGTTACTAATTTCATTACTCCATGGAGTTTTACAATGTTTACACACTAAAAATTTATTTTTCATTGATTTCTATGTTAAATTTTTCATATGTTCAATTATCATTGGCAGGCATGTTGTATCAATTCAGTTAAACATTATGTTTATTTTAAACCTAAAATTTTGATTTACCAAATTGCACATTTCTAGAGGGGCAAGACAATTTCAATAGGACCTCACATCATGACCAGATTCATCGCAATAGTGTCGGTGAATTCTTAGACTAATACCCAGCTGCTGATATTAGAATTTATGGTCGAATATGACAATGACACAACTTAAAGCGACACGAAAAGATAGAGAGAAAGAAATGAAAATAAAATAGAGGCAAATATACAGTATGGTGTAAATGTCTGGAATAAATTCATTATTTCGAAAGCCAGCGACTTTAGGGAAAAATCCTGAAACAGGCAAAATAGTGCAAAAGATGGAAAACATAATACATTTCGAAACAAAAAGAGATGAAACTAGTGGAGGTGGAAATGCTCGTTATAAACGTATAAATTACCATTACATTACATAGTTTCCCATCTTTAGATATCTGTGACAGGAGTATTTTATAAAATTCTACTGTCACAGTGACAGTTGTCATACTCTTCTGATACGTCTAAAGGTGGGAAGCTGTGTAATGTAATGTTATTTTTATACGTTTATAACGATCATTTCCATCTCCACTAGGTTCATCTCTTTTTGTTTCGCAATTTATTATGTTTTCCATCTTTTGCGCTATTTGGCCGGTTATTAGCGCGCTCATCACTGTATATCATACTAGTGACGTCATCCATCTGGGAGTGATGAAGCAATCGATATTTTTTTAAATGAGAATGGGGGTCGTCTGCTAGCTCATTTGAAATGTTGTTCAATTCTCTATTCAGTAATATAAACACTGACATAATTATTTATACTGGGTGTCCAAGAAAAATTATTTTGGATTAAATTAATTAACACAAAAAAAATAATATACACTGTGTCCGTAAAGTATGGAACAAATTCTTTTTTAGCTAAACAGAGCATTTTAAGAAATAATCCTGAAACACGTCGATTTTTGATTTTAATTTACCGTATTTTAAAATAATATTCTACGATACAGGGTGAATTACTTTCGAGTAATGACGTCACCGTCATTTTTTTTAATGGAACATCCCCATTTTGTCTCAATTTTCGGATTACTCTAGCTGAGCTGATTCCAAAAATGTATCACATGTTGATTCAAATTGGTACAGGATGGACAAAAATACAATAGCTTTGTGTGTGTCCATAAAGTAACGCGTTCGTTAAATTAACAATATTATCAAAAATACTTATTGTATTTTTGATATTTTAATTAATTATTGGTTTTAATTAATTTTTGATATTGTTTAATTTAATATTTTAATTTAATATCAAAAATTAATTAAAATTTAATATTATGAGCACACACAGAACTATTGTATTTTTGTCCACCCTGTACTAATTTGAATCAACATGTGATACATTTTTGGAATCAGCTCAGCTAGAGTAATCCGAAAATTGAGACAAAATGGGGGTGTTCCATTAAAAAAAAATGACGGTGACGTCATTACTCGAAAGTAACTCACCCTGTATATTAGAATATTATTTTAAAATATGGTAAATTAAAATCAAAAATCGACGTGTTTCAGGATTATTTCTTAAAATGCTCTGTTTAGCTAAAAGATAATTTGTTCCATACTTTACGGACACAGTGTATGTAATTAGTGTAGGAAACAGAGGTTGAACCTTGCAAAATGGACGCAAGTCCGGTTTTATTTTTTTTCTGGTATATCAAGGGGTGCTTATTATGAGACTAACTTTTTCTTAAAAAATTTCGCCCTGGAACCCCCCTTTTCACCCCTTTAAAGGGGGTAATTTGTGGTTTTTGCGGAACGTAGCCCTTCCTGCACCTTTTGCAAAAAATTTCTTATATAGAAATATGAAAAGGACTATATTTTCTACGATTTATTTCCCAACAGCATATGTCTGTCACCCACCGTTTAGTGGGGGTGGGGCCCCAAAGTTGACAAGTTTTTAAAAAAGATGTTAAAAAAAAATTATTTTTCCCTAACTAATGGAAATTAAGAAGAAATCCTGCGGCAATTATTCACAAATAAGTGACTGATTTTTTGGTATAGGTTTCACTTAAGGGTAATTGCTCTTTTTTTAATTACAGGGTGTTACATTTTAAAAAAACCCCTTTTTATACCATCTGAACCGTTTATGCTAGAGTAAAAAGACTTTCAGCGATTACCCATGTACTGGTGCTATTTACAAATTTGTATAATGTACCCCCATTTTTCCTCGGAACCACCCCAAAAAAAGAAGATTTAATAAAGAAAGTGCTTTTCTTGGAATCCTTCACACACAATGCCCTTTATTAATATAATTTATATATAATTTTGTGCACGTTATTATTACCCATGCATGGACACCAAAAGCGATTTCCTAGTGCAACCCCTGTAGCAAAAAAAAATAAAATGGGGGGTTGAAAAAAAATTTTTTTTGTTTGCTTTTTGATCCATATGGGCATATGCTTCATCAATAGTGTTTTTCAAAAATATATATGGTTATTGCAACATCTCTGCGGACACCACCCCTATCCCTTGGCGAGCATGTTTTTACGATTTTTCTTAAACAAAACTTACAGTCGGAAAAATGAAAGAATACCCATGAACGAACATATAAAACACGCTGTATTTTCCTGTCACCGTGTCACAAAGAAAATTGTCCAGTGCAAGTACATGTAACAATAATTATTACATGTAGTTGCGCTGGCCAATCTTTTGTGTGACACGGTGACAAGAAAATACAGCGTGTTTTATATGTTCGTTCATGGGTATTCTTTCATTTTTCCGACTGCATATAAGGTTAAAGACCACCATTTACTCTAAAAATTAGGTCCTATTCATTTTTTTTGTATAAGCAACCGTTACGGCACAGTGGCGCCGTAAACCTCAGATATGCTTTGGCGGGCTCCAGTTTTTGTTTTTTTTTTTTTCGTCACCTGTTCGTTTTATTGATAAAGTACTTATGTAAAATAAAACAACACAGTGTAACCTACAAATTATGACCTATGCACATTTTACATTCTTTGCGCCCCAAAGCCACAGTGGTGGCCCAAAATACATTTTTGCATATTTTCGCCACCTGCACGCATTTTATTGCATTAATGCTACCTTAATAGCACAATATTCACCCTTAAGTGGTCGCTAAGCAGTGGCGGATCCAGGGAGGGGTGATGGTGGCGATCACCCCCCTCTCAAACCAAGTGATATTATATTTAAAGATTATAAAAATATTCATTTATTTTTAGTCAATTGGCACCCCCCTCTTAACGATGCTAAATCCGCCACTGTCGCTAAAGTATAAAAAGTAGGCCATTCTTATAAAAATAATAATATAAGTATTTCTATAAAAATAAATGAATATTTTTATAATCTTTAAATATAATATCACTTGGTTTGAGAGGGGGGTCCTGGATCCGCCACTACTTAGCGACCACTTAAGGGTGAATCTTGTGCTATTGAGGTAGCATTAATGCAATAAAATGCGTGTAGGTGGCGAAAATATGCAAAAAATTTATTTTGGGCCACCACTGTGGCTTTGGGGCGCAAAGAATGTAAAATGTGCATAGGTCATAATTTGTAGGTTACTCTGTGTTGTTTTATTTTACATAAGTACTTTATTAATAAAACGAACAGGTGACGAAAATAAAAACAAAAACTGGAGCCCGCCAAAGCATATCTGAGGTTTACGGCGCCACTGTGCCGTAAGGGTTGCTTATACGAAAAAAAATGAATAGGATATAATTTTTAGAGTAAATAGTGGTCTTTAACCTTATATAAGTTTTGTTTAAAAAGAATGCATACGCAATGAGAAAATCGTAAAAACATGCTCACCAAGGGATAGGGGTAGTTTCTGCAGTATATTTTCAAGGATAGGGGTTGTTTCCGCAGGGATGTTGCAATAACCATGTATATTTTTGAAAAACACTATTGTTGAAGTATATGCCCATATAGATCAAAAAGCAAACAAAAAAATTTTTTTTTTCAACCCCCCATTTTATTTATTTTTTTTTTGGCTACAGGGATTGCACTAGGAAATCGCTTTTGATGTCCATGCATGGGTAATAATAACGTGCACAAAATGATATATGAAGTATATTAATAAAGGGCATTGTGTGTGAAGGATTCCAAGAAAATCACTTTCTTTATTAATTCTTCTTTTTTTTTGGGGTGGTTCCGGAGAAAAATGGGGATGCATTATACAAATTTGTAAATAGCACCAGTACATGGGTAATAGCTGAAAGTCTTTTTACTCTTATCATAAACGGTTCAGATGGTATAAAAAGGGGGTTTTTAAAATGTAGCACCCTGTAATTAAAAAAAGGGCAATTACGGTTAAGTGAAACCTATACCAAAAAATCAGTCATTTATTTATGAATAATTGCCGCAGGATTTCTTCTTAATTTCCATTATAGTTAAGGAAAAATTATTTTTTTTTAAAACATCTTTTTTAAAAGCTTGTCAACTTTGGGGCCCACCCCCACTAAACGGTGAGTGATAGACTATGCTGTTGGGAAATAAATCGTAAAACATATAGTCCTCTTCATATTTCTATAAAAGAAATTTTTTGCAAAAGCTACAGGAAGGGCAACGTTCCGCAAAAACCACAAATTACCCCCTTTAAAAGGGTGAAAAGGGGGGTTCCGGGGCGAAATTTTTTAAGAAAAAGTTAGTCTCATAATAAGCACCCCTTGATATACCAGAAAAAAAAAATAAAACCGGACTTGTGTCCATTTTGCAAGGTTCAACCTCTGATTCCTACACTAAGGGCCGGTACTTTATGTCCCGGTTAAACCTCGGTTAGCTAACCGGGGTTTAATCGGGACAGAAAAGTACCTGATAGGGCCTCTTGCGTTGTAATAAAAGCAATTGTAATTATTATTATAATTATTTATGAACATAATAATAAGTATAATTGCGTGTATGTCTATTTTATGCATATATTTCTGTCCCGATTAAACCCCGGTTAACTAACCGGCTGTTAACGGAGACATAAAGTACCGGCCCTAAATGTATTTAATTCAAAATACATTCTATTGCTGTCAGAAAACAGAAAAAATATTTATTTCATAAATAAACATTGTAGTCCTGTCGCCAGGGGGGGTACAACGGCCTCCTTAATTCAGATGGACTTACCCAAGTTTTTTTTTATGTATTTTGACCCGTAGAACACGAATTTTTTGGGTAACAGTTGATCCGGATGTCGATAAGATTGTTATAAACAAAGAACTTGAGGAATTACATAGCAGCGATTTTTCGCAAAACAAAATATTTTTTTGTATTTTTTGGGTGATTCTCAGCAAAAAATGGTCTTACAAGTTTTTTCGTACGACGCGTAGTTTTCGAGATACACGCGGTTAAACTTTCAAAAAATCGAAAAAGGCCAATTTTTTGAACCGGAATAACTTTTGATCAAAAAATAAAACAGCAATTATGATTAATGGATTTGAAAGTTCAAGTCAAATTCTATCGGTTTTGATTGTTTGCATTGCTAAAAAATAAGTTTTTATTTGTTAAATAAAGGTATAAACACATAGTGTTTCCCGGGCCCAATGCATGCGTTTTAATGGACGTAATGTACGCAAAAATTCTGTATGCGCGCCTACTCGTTCGATTTCAAATTAGAAATGCATTGAAAACATCATTCAATCACTATGTGTTGATAGCTTTGTTTAACAATAAAAAAATTAATTTCTAGCAATGAAAATAATCAAAACCGATAGAATTTTACTTGAACTTTCAAATTCGGTAAGCAGAATTGCTATTTTATTTTTCAATCAAAAGTTATTCGGGTTCAAAAATTGCAATTTTTCGATTTTTTGAAAGTTCAATCCCGTTTATGCCGAAAACTATGCATCCTAACAAAAAACTTGTAAAATAATTGTTTGCTTAGAATGACCCAAAGAATACAAAAACATGTTTTGTTTTGCGAAAAATCGCTGTTATGTGATTCCTCAAGTTCTTGGTTTATAACAATCTTATCGACATCCGGATCGACTGTTACCCAAAAAATTCGTGTTCTACGGGTCAAAATACATAAAGAAAACTTGGGTAAGTCCATCTGAATTAAGGAGGCCGTTGTACCCCTACTGGCGACAGGACTATTGCTTTTCGCTTAAATTCAATGTTCAACCTGCCAAGTTCAAACATTGAAATTAAGCGAAAATCAATGTTTATTTATCAAAAAACTTTTTTTTCTGTTTTCTAACAGCAGTTTTTTTAATTAAATAAATTACAAACATTCTGCTTTTTGTGTCAATTAATTTAATTCAAAACAATTTTTCTTATACACCCTGTATAAATAATTGTTAATATTTATATTACCGAATAGCGAGTTGAATAACCTTTCAAATGGGCTGTCACGCGACCTATTCTCATTTCAAAAAATCATCGATTACGTCATCACTCTCAGATGGATGACGTCACTAGTATGATATACAGGGTGTCCAGAAACTCTACCGACAGACGAAGACAGGAGATTCCTCAGATAATTCTAAGATATTTTAACCCAATTCACCTTGTCCGAAAATGCTTCCTAAAGGAGCTAGAGCTATTTGAAGATGGCGTCCTGTAAGTAGTTTTTCTTAAATAACTCCAAAACGTTTCTATTGAGAAAAACGAAAGTTGGTACACATATTTCTCTTTCACGGATAAATCGACTCCATGCATTACGAATTTCTAGTACCGGTCATCGGCGCCCGTTTTGGGTAGGGCAACAATTATTTTATCGCATAACTTTTTTATCTTTGACTTTTAAGCATTTTTGACTCTGGATTATTAAATTGTGAGATATTCTACAACTAAAAGGTACTTTTGTTTTAGGTCGATAGGATACACCGTTTTCTAGAAAAATCGATTTGAAAATTTTTCTTTTTTTGAATTTCCAAAAAAAAATTTAAAAAAAAAAAACTATTTAGAAATCTGAAAACTGGTACGTTTATTTATATTTCAGAGATGAGTCGATTTCATTAACTGCGAATTTCTAGTACGGGTCGTATGCGTCCGTTTTGGGTAGGTCAACGGTTATTTTATCGCATAACATTTTTGTCTTTAATTTTTAAGCATTTTTGACTCTAGATTATTAAGTTATGAGGTATTCTAGTACTAAAAGTTACTCTTGCTTTAACTTGATAAAATACACCGTTTTTTTTGAAAAATTTTTTCAATTTTTATTCAGATTCAAAAAACGAAAAATTTTCAATTCGATTTTTCTAGAAAACTGTGTGTCCTACGGACTTAAACCAAGAGTACCTTTTAGTACTAGAATACATCACAATTTAATAATCCAGTGTCAAAAATGCTTAAAAGTTAAAGACAAAAAAGTTATGTGATAAAATAACCGTTGCCCTACCCAAAACGGACGCCTATGATCGGTACTAGAAATTGACAATGGATGGAATCGATCTATCTGTGGAAGATAAAAATACGTACCGATTTTCGTTTTTCTAAATTGAAGAGTTGTGGAGGTATTTAAGAAAAACTAATTACAAGAAGTCATCTTCAAAGAGCTCTGGCTCCTTTAGGAAGCATTTTCGGACTAGGCGAATTGAGCTAAATTGTCTTAAAATTATCTGAAGAATCTCCTGTCTTCGTTTGTCGGTAGAGTTTCTGGACACCCTGTATATTATGTCAAAAACTCATAATTTAAAATGAAAAATTGACCTGTTTCAGGATGTTTCCCAAAAGTCGCTGGTTTCCGAAATAATGAATTTATTCCAGACATTTGCACCATATTGTATGTTTAAGCTTCCGTCGTTGGGCGTAGTGACTTTGTGACTTGTTCGGGCGTAGTGTATCTGAGAGAATCAGTATAAAATGCTGCTGGTTTTTTTTTACTTTGATGTGAAATATTGATAACTAACTATTTAAACAGTAGAATTAAAAATAAAAAAGTTTACTAATTTTAGACATTTTAAATATTTATTTAAGAGCGTAGGCGCAAAATTTCGCGCCAATGTTTTTTTAAATGCATTTTTCGAATCCTTAGAAAACTAATCAGCATTTTTGAAAAAGTTAAACGCAGAATGACAGACTACATTATTACCGAGGGCCAAAAGTCCCTGAAAACTTCTATAATGTTTATTTTAATAAGTTACAGGGGTAAAAAAAAAGAGAAAATTAAGTGTGATTTTTAATTTCAAATATTGCATTCAAGAGAACCTTTTTGTTTATTCTAAGGGACTTTCGGCCCTCGGTAATAATGTAATATGCTGCGTTTAAATTTTTCAAAAATATTTATTTGTTTTCTCAGGATTCGAAAAAAAAATTAAGGCATTTAAAAAGTATTGGTCCGAAATTTTGCGCCTACGCTCTTAAATATATTTTTTATTCTATCACACGAAATTAGCACGTATGATACATTCAAAATAGTTAAAAAAGCAAAAAACCAATTACAAGATTATTCCTGTTGTTCGTTAGATTAATAAACATATTTTTTATTCTATCACACGAAATTAGCACGTATGATACATTCAAAATAGTTAAAAAAGCAAAAAACCAATTACAAGATTATTCCTGTTGTTCGTTAGATTGAATAGGATTAATCAAACAAGTCACACATTTAAAATTTGCGTGTTGCAGACACAGTGATTTTTGACATTTTTTTACACTCATGTCTAGATATAATCTACTGATACCAGTTTCTGTGGTGCAGAGGACATATCTTTTTTTTCTGTGGTGATTTATCAGCTCTTGTTGGGTTTCTGCCGGCCCATTAGGTCTGAATCTCTTTATTCTTTACTGTAGATCAAATTGATCTCAACTAATTATTTGACCTCTTCTAGTCAAATGTTCTAATACAAATATAGCCAAATCGACTTTATTTTTAAATTTATATGTAAACCCGCATAAGAATAATTATATTACAATACTTCCAATTTATACAAAACACGATATTTGCAATTGCTAGAATATTATGTAATCGGGAGTAGTGTATCTAAGAGATCAAAATGTGTGCCACCTGCTTATCTGACCATTTGACACAAACTGTCTCGGACGTATCAATTACTAATCCTCGTTTGTTAAATAGGAGGAGTAATTCAAATTTACCGCGCCGTAATGCTTGTTTGTAATTGGTGCAATCACAGGCAAGTTTCCTCCACTAAATTTTTAAATTTTGACGCTAATGGCATTTAAATTTTTTTTTTTTTTTTATTAACTCCCAGTATATTTACAATCTGTCACATATATAATATTGAAGGACAATAAGTAAATGGTCGGATATTTACATTGGACATGTAGGAAATATTTCCAGTGAATTATTTCCTTTACATAATTAACCTATTTATTTAAAACCGTTATTTGTTTGTTATTCTGAGTACACTTAGTTAAACCTGCTTATCAGGTCCGTTGGTTTAAATTTTTTTAAGCGGCGCACCTCACCTACTGTGTTAAATAGATCACTCGCGAGGGGGTTCACATGCGTATTTGCTCTATCCCGATATTTTTCACTATGTCGTTTTATTTCACTTTTGATGGTGGGGATTTCCAAGTCTCTTTCTATTGCTGTATTTGGCACGTACCAAGGGGCATTGACTATTATTCTTAAAACCTTATTTTGGAACCTTTGAAGTATTTCTAAGTTTGAATTTGACGCTGTGCCCCATAGCTGGATTCCATATGTCCAGATTGGTTTTAGAATTGATTTATATACAAGTATTTTGTTTTGAATGGTCAGTTTTGATTTCCTGCCGATAATCCAGTATAGTTGCTGCAGTCTAAGTCCTAGTTGTTTTCGCTTGTTGAATATATGTGTTCGCCATGTGAGGCGTTTGTCTAGGTGCATGCCTAAGTATTTCACACTATCAGCTTGTGCTAATTGGCTGTTATTTAGTTTCACTGGTGGACACTGATCTCTTTTCATCGTGAAAGTAACGTGAATTGATTTGGATCCATTCGCTTTTATTTTCCACTTTTTTAGCCATACTCCTATTTTGTTCAAGTTTGTTTGTAGGTTTCTTGTAGCTCCTGCAGGATTGTGATGGGAGGCTAGTATTGCTGTATCATCAGCAAATGTTGATACTGTTGTTTGTTCTGTAGTGGGAATGTCTGCCGTGTACAATAAATATAATATTGGGCCCAAGGTACTACCCTGTGGTACTCCAGATTCTATGTGGTAGATGTTAGTATATTCAGACTGCTGTTTTACTAAGAAAAATCTGTTAGTTAGGTATGATTTTAATAATGGATAGAAGTTGTGAGGTAAACCTTTTTTTATTTTATACAATAGTCCAGGATGCCACACCTTATCAAAAGCTTGGCTAATATCTATGAATGCGGCTGAACAATACCTTTTCTTTTCTAAGTCATTGCTAATTTGTTTAACGACTCTGTGGACTTGTTCTATTGTGCCATGTTTTGCTCTAAAGCCGAACTGATGATCTGGTATGAGCTTTTTTTCCGTTAATATTGGCTGCATTCGCTTGAGTAGAAGTTTCTCAAATATTTTTGATAAGATTGGCAAGAGACTGATGGGTCTGTACGAGCATATTTCGTTAGGGTTTTTACCTGGTTTGGGAAGCATTATTATTTCTGCTACTTTCCACTGATTTGGAAAGTAGCTCAGCCTTAGCATTGCGTTAAAAATTTGTAGTAATGCTGTGATTCCTTTTCTAGTGAGTTTTTGCACTATAATGCCGGTTATTAGGTCATAGCCCGGTGCTTTTTTTGGTTTAATTTGGTGTACAATTACATCTCTTATTTCCTTGTATTTAAAGTTGCTTATGGGCTGTTCCATTTGGAGAGGTGACTCCAGGTAGTTTTGTATGTCGTCCATGTCTTCTTGTGTACTCTCTACTTCATTTGGTTTAAACACATTTGATAGGTGAAGTGCAAATGCATTGGCCTTTTCTTTGTCGTTTCTGGCCCATTTCCCCTGTTGATCTTTTATAGGGGGAATATGTTGTTGTGGCCTGTTCAATTTTCTTGTTGCTCTCCAGATTGAGTAGTCTGTTGCTTCCGTTGGCGTTAGGTTTTCAAGATATGCCTGAACCGAGTCATTTTTCATCGTTAACAGAAGTTTTTTTAGGTCCTTACTTGCTTTATTGAGGTTTTTCTTATTTGCTGCTGTCCTTGTTTGCTGCCATTTCTTGCGTAGTCTTCTCTTTTCAGCAATTTGGTCTTTTATTATGATTGGGTTTTCGTCGATTTTATCACTGTCTTTTTGTATCGGGGTTGCAACCCAACCCGCAGTTTGAATGGAAGTTGTTAGTTTTTTTAATGCTACTTCTATATCCTCGGTTGTTTTAAGAGGAATTTTAAGATCTATACATGCATCCACCCGTTCCTGAAAGGTGTCCCAATTTGTTTTATGATTGCATACTATAGGTTTTTTTGGTCGCCCTACTATTCCCTCAAACATGGTTAAGAGTATTGGTGAATGATCAGATGACAGATCAAAGCTGGACTGTATTTTGAGTTGTTTAGTATTAATGCCTTTTGTTACGAAAAAATCTATGGCATCTGGTGTTTTCTGCGGATCACTGGGCCAGTATGTAGGTTCTCCTGTGGCGAAGTGTTTTAAGTTACTGTGATTTATAGTTTGAAGTAATTCTCTACCTTTCGTAGTTATTAGTCTGGAGCCCCAGGCTTTGTGTTTGGCATTATAGTCTCCTCCTGCTATGAATCTGTTTCCAAGCGTTTCGAAGAATTTAGAGTATTCTTGTTTTTTATTGTTATGTTTTGGAGGACAATAGACTGCAGAAACTTTTAGAATACCGCTTCCAGTATTTAGAGCAACTGTTGTTGCTTGCAGGTGATCTTTCGCATAGTTTGTTTCTTCGTTGTGGTTTATATTGCTGCGAATTATAATTGCAGTTCCACCATGGGCTGCTCCATCTGGGTGATTTGTTTGGTAGATATTATATTTTGCGATTTTCATATAAGACTTTTTAGTAAAATGCGTCTCTGCTATTAACATGATGTCTATTTTGTTTTCTTTGAGAAACGTCTTTATTTCTTCTGCATGTTGGCTCAGTCCGTTTGAATTCCATTGAGCTATTTTTAGTAACTGTTTCATTTCGATAATTGGTTAACTAGGGCTGTGATAAGGTTCATCATGGTCCCCATTTGTGTGATTAGGTCCTTCATCATTCCTTTTAACTCGGTTATATCGTTTTGCTGTGGAGGTATCATTTGTAATGGTATCTGAGTTTGAGTATTACTTACTTGCTGTATTTGTTGCTGCTGTTGTCCCACTGTTGCTTGAGCATATGATATTCCAGGTCTGATGTTTGATTGGTTCTCTCCATTGGTCTTTTCTCGTAGCTTCGGGTAAAGTTGTTGTTGTAACTGTTTGTGCACTACACAACCCCTGTAGTTAGCGGGATGGTTTTCTAAGCAATTCGCGCACTTCACTGTGTTGTCTCTTGTTTTCCGGAGGCACTCTGCTGTATTATGTGGACCCGCGCACTTCACACACTTATGATTTCGCTGACAGAAGTTTTTTGTGTGACCGTATTGTTGGCATCTCGTGCACTGGGGTATTATCCGTTTCTTGCGAGGTGGTTCAATTATAACACTGCAGTTCATGAGCTCTTTTATTTCATAAATGGTTTTATTGTTGTCCTTGGGTTTCAAGTCCACAAAAAATAGTGGCAAAGGTTTTTTTGTACGACTTTGGAGAACGTTGTGTATATTTACAGTTTCGTGTCCTAATGCCATTAAAATTGTTTTGATTTTTTCCATGTCAGTGGAATGATGCAGATTTTTTAACACGACTCTGTAGGTTTTATCAGTTTTCGGCTTATACGTGTAGAACTGGGTTTGTTTTTCTTCCAAGGCTTTTATAATTTTAGTGTAGGCTTCACCTACTTTAGGTTGTACTCTGACTTTCTCTTGTCCAACCGTTTTGATGAGATACTGCTCTTTAACGATCTCTTCTAGAAGTGATATTAATGGATTTATGTCAGCTACACCGTCTATATAAATTGGTGGAGGTTTTGGTTCTTTTTGGTCGTTTTTAGCTTCGTGTTCCTCTTCTTCTTGTTCTTTTGGTAAATTTTCAAATATATTTGTTTGTTTGTTTGTTCCTAACCAGTAGTCATCCAATTTGGTTTGTTTTGAGTGCTTTTGGATATCATCGGGACTGCGTATTCTTTTCTGATAGGTTACTGTTTTCCATTCATTTGGCGCTTGTGGTTGTTGTTGTGGTAACAACGTTGTTTGCACAATGTTTTGGTTTATGTTGGGTTCGTTTCCACCGATCTGCATGTATGTTGGTGCTGTTTGTTGTATCATTTGAAGTGGTGTTGGTTGATATCCAGGTAACGGTTGACTATTGTACATTTGACTATTTTGGTACATTTGTCCGTTTTGATCTAAGAACATTGCTGGGTTTGGTTGGGATAGTGGTATCCCTGTATAATTGTAATTGAAGTTACTAGCCATCGTTATAAATTAGAATTATCATTTTGCCCATATCTCCCCTACTAATATATATATTTGTAGTACTGGTTTCGTACTGGATAATTACTTCAACATTTATCACAACACAACACTTTTTGTTTAAATACAAAACATCGCACCGGTTGTATTTCAGTTTTCTAATGTCAAATTAATTACCATACGATAATGATTATGATAAGGTAATTATACTAGTTATTTCTTTGATACTTCTTAACTGCTTGAAGCTTCGAATGAGACTGTCATTTAAAATGACATTTAAATGCCATTTAAAATTTCATAGGTTAGTTACGTGATATCGGCAATTTTTTCTGTTTTCTGCCATATTCCTTTAATTTTTAGATTTTTAGTCTGTATTTATATAAAAAACAGTTGTTTTTAAAACTCTTTACTGACGTATTATAGTGCAGTCACTGAAGGTTTTCACCTCCGATTTCGTTGAACCTCCATCGATTTTCATGAAAATTGGTGAGTAATTAGAGGATACCTCAAGGAACAAAGGTGACATGATGCCAACTTGCGCTTTTACCCTTACAAAAACTTCTTTATATTAGAAAACCAATACAGAAGTAAAAACTTCGAGATGTATTCTGGTATAAAATCGTTTATTTAAAACTAAAATGTCATGGATTGCAGAACGTTTTCGTTCTAAACAGAACATCTTCAGTGCCTAGAATGAAGTATTTCCACGTTAGTTTAAAGCAAAAAGGTTAAAACTGTGACTGTTTTAATGAAAAATGTGGGAATACTTACATCCTGCCGAGTATTTTGAAACTAGCACACTAATAGTGTTAACATCATCGTATATGGTTTACATAATGTAATATATTAAAATGTTATGACTACAAGTCGATGTTGATAGATAAAGTGGAACACATGCTAAAAGGGTGCTATGGTTCCCTGCTCGAAGATGCTAGGTACTTGCCAATTCAATGGGCACAGACCAACTGAGAAATTAGGAAGTGGATATACAATTTGACAAGGGTGACATGACATGACAAGATAAAGCCAATTTTTGGTTAAAGTTTCATTTGATTTTGGATTTTTTAATAAAATGCAAAGGTTTGTCTGCAAAAATAATTTAAATTATTTGAATAATAAAATCTACTGTAAAGTTTAAATTAGCAACTCTCTATTCCAGAATAACTTATAGATTCATTAAATTTAATGCAGATATATTTCATGGTTTAAGTTGTGACGTCATCGGATGTGAAATGACGAGATGAAAGTTGAGTTTTGTTGAAACAAGGAAATACACTACATAATAAAAGATAATTAGACTTGCGTGGAAAAACAAAGCTAAACAAACCGAAAAAACCATAATTTAAGAGTATTTTTATGTGATGTACTGTTGGTTGCCTAACAAGGCAAGCAGGCAACAGGTTGAAGGTAAACGGTAGAATATTGCGAGAAAACAGTATATATACAAAAGGTGGCTATTTATTGTGTTAAATTTATTATTATACCATTGCAATGAATAATTATGTCTGTTAAAAGTTGGAAAATAATTGTTAACAAAATTAAATAACTAAAGATTACTGTTAGTGAGGTAGATATATGTGTGAAGGATATGATTGTATATAATATTGTGGAATGAATAAAAGTATGTAATAATATAATAAAATTAAACTATGTGACATAAAGTCTAATTCATCTTTATGTAGTTTTGAAAGGACTGAATGAATTGGAAGTAATGTATCTTGATGGTCTACCAACGTAGATTAGTGAATAAAATAATTAGAATGAGAGCTACCAATATAGGTCAAATTGTGGGTTGGTGTCAGTATGTAAAGAAGAATCTAAATTGAATAAGTATATGAAATAGAGAAGTATGAGATTGATTTCTATTGGTGATAGTGGAGTGAACAGACTGAACTAAATGAAATATATTTAAGTGCAGAACTTTATGAACGTGATTGCAACTAAAATCAAACAAATGTAAAATGTGAAAAAATTATTTTAAATTGGGATAAATGGATATTGGAAGTTGCCTGATATGAATGGAAATGAAAAGATAGATGAAAAAAGGAGAATAGTGAATGCATTAAAACTTAAATGTTATAGTCTGAAAGAAGTTTGACTGAATGGGTCGTAATGGATGTAGGTGTGCAGTATCCTATTGTTAAGTAAAGTCTAAGAATCTAAAAAGAAAGAAGTGACAGAATGTTACTAAGTAAGGAAAGTGATATATATGACAGACCAGAGTGATTGGCTGTATGGTGTTTTTTATTGTAAACGGAGATGAGAGAAAATGAGTAAGTAACATAACAGGCAACAGGATAAAATGAGTGTAAAGAACATTCCAAAGAGACAATAAACCAGACAGATTTAAGGATTAATAATAATAAGAGCCATTTAAATAAATTATGAAAGAAATGATGAGATGAGATATAGAGGACCTGAAAAAAGACAGAGACACGGGGTCAAACCAGAAATGACTAGGAGTGGAGAAAAATATGAAGGATAGGAAAATAGAAGAATCAAAACTGTGTTAGGGATGGGATAGTGGGGGAGGCAGTAATGAAGTTGAAGAGAAGATGCAAGTTGAGATATGTGTTAATGGGTGATTAGTATGGAAAGAGAAGATTGTTAGAAACTAGTGGGGTAGTGGAAAAAGAGGGGGAGGGGGAAAATGGAGAATAGGAGTAAAGGGGAAGGGGGTGAGGGGAATAATGAGATAAAACTAGGGTTGGATTAAGGGAATAGTTGTCGATGGATAGGAGTAAAAGGACGATTTAAAGTTGTTTGACGATTAACGCAATTGGGACTGGTCCTCATGTCTCTGGAAATCTCAAGGTCCTCGTACAAATCCAGGCGTAGATTGTTTCTGTCTTGGATGTTATGGATTAATTTAACACCATCAGGGATGTTAAGATGATGATTATTAACTTTTAAATGATGGGAAAAGGCTGATGTAGTGTCTCTTTTAGAATGTTCAGCAGATCTGGTTGAGAGTGATCTGTAAGTCCTGCCGATGTAAGAGGCATCACAATCAGAACAAGTCAGTCTATAAACACCACTACGATTCATATAGTGTATTGTATCCTTAGTATTTGTCAAAAAGTGGCCAAGGGTATTTCCAACTTTGAAAGAAATATGTATGTTCTCAGAAGAGTTAGATACAATACGTTTAATCTTTTCAGATAGATTGGGGTTATGATATGGTAGTGACCTGTAAATAGCAGAAGAGGAAGATGACTGATGGAAAGCAGAATTTTGAAGCAATCTAGATTCTCTTTTCCGAATGAGTTTATCTATTATAGAGGGATTGTAACCATTGTTGACAGCTATTTGTTTTATAATGTTGAGTTCTTTGTTGAATGAATCTGTTGACATAGGTATAGAGAAAAGTCTGTGTATGAAGCTTCTAAAAGCTGCTAGTTTGTGTGATAGAGGATGATTAGAAGAAAAATGAATTACATGGTCAGTTTGGGTGGGTTTACGAAAGATACCAAAGTTGAATTGGTTGTTAAGTCTGGTAATAGATAAATCAAGGAAATTAATGGCCTGAGAAGATTCTAGTTCCATGGTAAATTTGATATTAGGGTGAATTAGGTTAATTTTAAGAAGTAGTTGTTGAGCTGAGTCATGATGTCCAGCAATGAAGACCAAACAGTCATCTACGTAACGGAACCAATGTAAAATTTCTGGATTTTTCATAATGTGATTGAACTCTAAATGATCCATAAAGACATCAGCTAGGAATGGGGATAAGCAACTGCCCATTGCTAAACCATCTGGTTGTTTATAGAATTTGTTGTTAAATTGAAAGAAATTTTGAGATAGACATAATTCAAGGATATCTAGTATCGGTGAAATGACATTGGGCTGAAAAGACTTGTTGACTAAGAGTGATTTTACCAGACTTAAAGTTTCGATTTTGGGCACTGAAGTAAATAGGTTGCTTACATCAAAAGAAAGCATAGTTATGTCTGGATTGAGATTGATGAGTTGAAGTTTATCAACTAATTGGTATGAATTTGATACAGTAAAACGGGGTGTGAAGTTGATTAAATTTTTTAAGGTGTTGAGTATGAATTTTGATAAAATAGAAACTGGAGTGTTAATGAAACTGACGACAGGACGTATAGGAATTCCAACTTTATGTATCTTGGGTAAACCGTACAACCTCGGAATAAGAGGGTTACCAGGAAGTTTGTTGTAAGGGGCCTCATAATTGGATAAAAATTCGGTGTTTTTTGATGTTATCTTTCAATTTACTTATGAATCTCTTGGAAGGATCAGTTGGTAAAATAATGAAGTGGTTGTCATCTAGAAAAGATGAAACTTTATTGTTGTAAGTATCACGGTCTAGAATAACCAAACAATTACCTTTATCAGCTTTAGAAAAAAGTAGGTTGTGATTAGCAATTTTATGTTTAATTGATTTAAGAGTTTTGAGATGAGATTGAGCTTGTTTGAATGATAGATTATCAATGAAAGAAGAGTTATGAGAAGAAGAAGAATTTGAAGATGAAGAAATCTTATTTTTATATTTATTGATGTAACGGTAACAGGAATTTCTAGTTGACGTTCTTTGTGAAAGAGATAATGAAAGGTTTTGGATTACTATATCTGTCTCAATAGATAGACTCTCAAGATCGTGTAAATATAAATATTTAGGAACGGAGTATTTGAGACCATAGTTTAATAATTTAATTTCATCTGTTGAAAAGCTGATATCGGTAAGGTTCTTTATTCTAGGGTGGAATTGAAAATCTGAAAACCCTTGAAAAATCTTTCAGATTTTCAATTCCACCCTAGAATAAAGAACCTTACCGATATCAGCTTTTCAACAGATGAAATTAAATTATTAAACTATGGTCTCAAATACTCCGTTCCTAAAGATTTATCTTTACACGATCTTGAGAGTCTATCTATTGAGACAGATATAGTAATCCAAAACCTTTCATTATCTCTTTCACAAAGAACGTCAACTAGAAATTCCTGTTACCGTTACATCAATAAATATAAAAATAAGATTTCTTCATCTTCAAATTCTTCTTCTTCTCATAACTCTTCTTTCATTGATAATCTATCATTCAAACAAGCTCAATCTCATCTCAAAACTCTTAAATCAATTAAACATAAAATTGCTAATCACAACCTAATTTTTTCTAAAGCTGATAAAGGTAACTGTTTGGTGATTCTAGACCGTGATACTTACAACAATAAAGTTTCATCTTTTCTAGATGACAACCACTTCATTATTTTACCAACTGATCCTTCCAAGAGATTCATAAGTAAATTGAAAGATAACATCAAAAAACACTCCGAATTTTTATCCAATTATGAGGCCCCTTACAACAAACTTCCTGGTAACCCTCTTATTCCGAGGTTGTACGGTTTACCCAAGATACATAAAGTTGGAATTCCTATACGTCCTGTCGTCAGTTTCATTAACACTCCAGTTTCTATTTTATCAAAATTCATACTCAACACCTTAAAAAATTTAATCAACTTCACACCCCGTTTTACTGTATCAAATTCATACCAATTAGTTGATAAACTTCAACTCATCAATCTCAATCCAGACATAACTATGCTTTCTTTTGATGTAAGCAACCTATTTACTTCAGTGCCCAAAATCGAAACTTTAAGTCTGGTAAAATCACTCTTAGTCAACAAGTCTTTTCAGCCCAATGTCATTTCACCGATACTAGATATCCTTGAATTATGTCTATCTCAAAATTTCTTTCAATTTAACAACAAATTCTATAAACAACCAGATGGTTTAGCAATGGGCAGTTGCTTATCCCCATTCCTAGCTGATGTCTTTATGGATCATTTAGAGTCCAATCACATTATGAAAAATCCAGAAATTTTACATTGGTTCCGTTACGTAGATGACTGTTTGGTCTTCATTGCTGGACATCATGACTCAGCTCAACAACTACTTCTTAAAATTAACCTAATTCACCCTAATATCAAATTTACCATGGAACTAGAATCTTCTCAGGCCATTAATTTCCTTGATTTATCTATTACCAGACTTAACAACCAATTCAACTTTGGTATCTTTCGTAAACCCACCCAAACTGACCATGTAATTCATTTTTCTTCTAATCATCCTCTATCACACAAACTAGCAGCTTTTAGAAGCTTCATACACAGACTTTTCTCTATACCTATGTCAACAGATTCATTCAACAAAGAACTCAACATTATAAAACAAATAGCTGTCAACAATGGTTACGATCCCTCTATAATAGATAAACTCATCCGGAAAAGAGAATCTAGATTGCTTCAAAATTCTGCTTTCCATCAGTCATCTTCCTCTTCTGCTATTTACAGGTCACTACCATATCATAATCCCAATCTATCTGAAAAGATTAAACGTATTGTATCTAACTCTTCTGAGAACATACATATTTCTTTCAAAGTTGGAAATACCCTTGGCCACTTTTTGACAAATACTAAGGATACAATACACTATATGAATCGTAGTGGTGTTTATAGACTGACTTGTTCTGATTTTGATGCCTCTTACATCGGCAGGACTTACAGATCACTCTCAACCAGATCTGCTGAACATTCTAAAAGAGACACTACATCAGCCTTTTCCCATCATTTAAAAGTTAATAATCATCATCTTAACATCCCTGATGGTGTTAAATTAATCCATAACATCCAAGACAGAAACAATCTACGCCTGGATTTGTACGAGGACCTTGAGATTTCCAGAGACATGAAGACAGCCCCAATTGCGTTAATCGTCAAACAACTTTAAATCGTCCTTTTACTCCTATCCATCGACAACTATTCCCTTAATCCAACCCTACTTTTATCTCATTATTCCCCTCACCCCCTTCCCCTTTACTCCTATTCTCCATTTTTCCCCCTCCCCCTCTTTTTCCACTACCCCACTAGTTTCTAACAATCTTCTCTTTCCATACTAATCACCCATTAACACATATCTCAACTTGCATCTTCTTTTTAACTTCATTACTGCCTCCCCCACTATCCCATCCCTAACACAGTTTTGATTCTTCTATTTTCCTATCCTTCATATTTTTCTCCACTCCTAGTCATTTCTGGTTTGACCCCGTGTCTCTGTCTTTTTTCAGGTCCTCTATATCTCATCTGACCATTTCTTTCATAATTTATTTAAATGGCTCTTATTATTATTAGGTTTGTTCGTAGAACGATCAGCAACCGTTGCCAACCGTCAGACGCAAGCGCGTTCGTAGTCTACGAACTCGAACTGTTAACTGCGCAGCGCTAACTGTTACTGCGCATGCGTCTGATGGTTGGCAACGGTTGCTGATTGATTGGATCGTACTACGAACAAACCTATTAATCCTTAAATCTGTCTGGTTTATTGTCTCTTTGGAATGTTCTTTACACTCATTTTATCCTGTTGCCTGTTATGTTACTTACTCATTTTCTCTCATCTCCGTTTACAATAAAAAACACCATACAGCCAATCACTCTGGTCTGTCATATATATCACTTTTCTTACTTAGTAACATTCTGTCACTTCTTTCTTTTTAGATTCTTAGACTTTACTTAACAATAGGATACTGCACACCTACATCCATTACGACCCATTCAGTCAAACTTCTTTCAGACTATAACATTTAAGTTTTAATGCATTCACTATTCTCCTTTTTTCATCTATCTTTTCATTTCCATTCATATCAGGCAACTTCCAATATCCATTTATCCCAATTTAAAATAATCTTTTCACATTTTACATTTGTTTGATTTTAGTTGCAATCACATACGTTCATAAAGTTCTTCACTTAAATATATTTCATTTAGTTCAGTCTGTTCACTCCACTATCACCAATAGAAATCAATCTCATACTTCTCTATTTCATATACTTATTCAATTTAGATTCTTCTTTACATACTGACACCAACCCACAATTTGACCTATATTGGTAGCTCTCATTCTAATTATTTTATTCACTAATCTACGTTGGTAGACTATCAAGATACATTACTTCCAATTCATTCAGTCCTTTAAAAACTACATAAAGATAAATTAGACTTTATGTCACATAGTTTAATTTTATTATATTATTACATACTTTTATTCATTCCACAATATTATATACAATCATATCCTTCACACATATATCTACCTCACTAACAGTAATCTTTAGTTATTTAATTTTGTTAACAATTATTTTCCAACTTTTAACAGACATAATTATTCATTGCAATAGTATAATAATAAATTTAACACAATAAATAGCCACCTTTTGTATATATACTGTTTTCTCGCAATATTCTACCGTTTACCGTCAACCTGTTGCCTGCTTGCCTTGTTAGGCAACCAACAGTACATCACATAAAAATACTCTTAAATTCTGGTTTTTGCGGTTTGTTTAGCTTTGTTTTTCCACGCAAATCTAATTATCTTTTATTATGTAGTGTATTTCCTTGTTTCAACAAAACTCAACTTTCATCTCGTCATTTCACATCCGATGACGTCACAACTTAAACCATGAAATATATCTGCATTAAATTTAATGAATCTATAAGTTATTCTGGAATTGAGAGTTGCTAATTTAAACTTTACAGTAGATTGTATTATTCAAATAATTTAAATTATTTTTGCAGACAAACCTTTGCATTTTATTAAAAAATCCAAAATCAAATGAAACTTTAACCAAAAATTGGCTTTATCTTGTCATGTCATGTCACCCTTGTCAAATTGTATATCCACTTCCTAATTTCTCAGTTGGTCTGTGCCCATTGAATGGGCAAGTACCTAGCATCTTCGAGCAGGGAACCAAAGCACCCTTTTAGCATGCGTTCCACTTTATCTATCAACATCGACTTGTAGTCATAACATTTTAATATATTATATTATGTAAACCATATACTATGATGTTAACACTATTTACAGTGTGCTAGTTTCAAAATACTCGGCAGGATGTAAGTATTCCCACATTTTTCATTAAAACAGTCACAGTTTTAACCTTTTTGCTTTAAACTAACGTGGAAATACTTCATTCTAGGCACTGAAGATGTTCTGTTTAGAACGAAAACGTTCTGCAATCCATGACATTTTATAGTTTTAAATAAACGATTTTATACCAGAATACATCTCGAAGTTTTTACTTCTGTATTGGTTTTTTAAACTATGGTATACAGCCAACTATTGGGATTTTCCCATTGATTTTTTTTTCTTTATATTAGCATAAGTAATGTGTTCGATAATTTTGACCGGTTTAGAATGCATATTTTTGAAAAAAAGATATAATTAAAAAAATCATAATTTTTAAAATTATTGTAATTCTCATATTCTTTTGATAATAACTCCAAAAATACTCAATATACGTAAAAAATATATATAACCAAATTTTAGTTTTTTCTGTGCCAAATATTTTACCTGTTTTAGTATTTCAATAGGGTAAAAAATGACCGAGATAGAAACGTTTAAATCTTAAATTTTTCTGTGGGAACCATGCAACCGGGGTCATTTAACCTTTTATTTTTAAAAAGTAAGGGGTTTAAAAGATTAGGTTCAACGTGCTTAAATATCACTTGGAATTAACTTTCAAACAGTTTTTAGATGAACCTGATATCGTAAACACGAACGGAGTTATTAAAATAAAACAATAACATTTTTTGGAAAAATTTTTAAAAGATAAATTTTGAAAAAATTTTGGAGCATAAATTTTAACGCTATCAACATGTTCGGGGGCTCATTTAATAGATATTTTTAAGTACTTTGACAAATGTTTAATAAGTTTTTATTATAAAATGCATCAATTTCCCGTTATTTCAGCTTGAATACTTAGAGTTTCTTACTCCCGAAAAAAATATACATTCAATTACCTATAACTCACTTTTATTTAACATTAAAAGGTTTTTGTAGTAAGGGGTTTATTTCATTTTTTAATAGCTTCAATTTTGATAATAATAACTTTTTTGTAAAAACTTACACTTTGAGTTATTGATGAAAAATTGGTTAAAAACATGCATTTTTCTCAAGAAAAATTAAAATCTTTGATCTTTAATAACTCAAAAAGTTTGGATTTATTTTAATAACTTTATATAACAAATTTTTCTTGAAATTTGTCCCTCTATCGAATTATGGGGTTATTTTTAATAAAATAATTTTCACCCCCGAGAAGGGGTTGCATCCACCCCCAGGGTAAAAGCGCAAGTTGACACCATGTCACCTTTGTTCCTTGAGATATCCTCTAACCACTCACCAATTTTCATGCAAATCGATGAAGGTTCAACGAAATCGGAGGTAATAGCTCATATCCACCTTCAGTGACTCCACTATTATTATAATATAATATTTATGGATTACTGTAGAAGGCCGATAAGATCAACCAAAAAAAAGTAGATGTATTTGGTGATTTTTCTAATGACATTATTGGGTGTGAATCTATCTTTTGAGTTTACTCCTATTTAAAAAATAATAGTACATATAAAAACCGGAGGCTATCCGGAGATGGAAAATTGTAACTATAAAAGTTGCCGCACACCACACCACACCACACAAAAGAAAGACTGCTGTATCTGCTGGAACAGCTACGCCCGACGGAAGGTTAAGTAAAATATGTCTGCTTTATTCCTAAGAGTGGTAAACATTCTCCAGATCAACCAAAGTCACATAGACCTAACAGCCTATCATCCTTTCTTCTAAAGAGTATGCGACCTTCCATCATCAAATGGATGCAATCCATGCTCATAATACTAAAATGATTATAGGATATTGTTACTTACCTAGGAGAGCAGTCGACCATTATAAGAGCAGTAAAAGATTATCCTCAAGGAGAAGTGATTATCCTCAAAAAAGCAACTCATCCATCATGTAACAACTTAAATGAAAAAGACGATTGCCTTAAAAGTTCGTCAATATTGTACCTAAATTATATTTTGTTGCAAAGATTTCACTTTTTTCTTTAATTTCTGTTTGTCATTAAATGTATAAATAAATAATATGTACATAGGTGTGTAAATATGGCTTTCATTCACTTTCAGTATGTACGGCTATATTAGTACAGTTCGGTTATCCGAAAAAATCGGCTTTCCGAACACCCATGTCCCCCAATTGGTTCGGATAATCGACGCTTTACTGTATTACTGTATATAACTTTGACATTTTGCATAGATAAGATAATGCATACAGTGATGAGCGCGCTAATAACCGGCAAAATAATGCAAAAGATGGAAAACATAAATACATTGTGAAGAAAAAGAGATGAAACTAGTAAAGGTGGAGATTATCGATATAAACATATAAATAAATAATACATTACATAGTTTCCCACCTTTAGACGTATAAGAGGAGTATGACGACTGTCACTGTGACAGGAGAATTTTATAGAATACTCCTGTCACAGACGTCTAAAGGTGAGAAACTATGTAATGTAATGTTAATTTATACGTTTATATCGATAATTTCCACCTCTACTAGTTTCATATCTTTTTACTTCAAAATGTATTATTCTTTCCATCTTTTGCGTTATTTTTCCGGTTATTAGCGCGCTAATCACTGTATTTTTTGAAAGTAAAAAACCGTTAATATTGTGGCTGTCTCATAATTTGTCAACCCTTGACAGAATATCCCTTGGATGACTGATTTTTTTTTGTTTAGGTATGTCTACTGCCCAAGTACAGATGTTAAATCCCCCGGCCGTGAAAACGGGCCATAAGAATCCAGTAAAACCTCCCAATCCCAGTAATCAAAACAAACGAAAAAACAAGCATGACAGAAGCAGCAGAAAGAGGTCGAAGAGTTTTTCTGGGTGCGGCATTATCATCAACCAGAAGCCTGTTTTACCTTCAAAATTTTTACTTGGAGGAAATATTAAGGATCCCCTTAATTTGAACAGCCTACAAGATGAGGAAATAAACAGGTGATATATTTGCATATACATATGTAGTTCTTAAGGGGCCTTTTACTTTCTAAAATGGAAAAAAAGATAATTTTTAAATATTTTTATTATTATGTTTATAGTTATAATTTTTTTATACATTGTTAAGAAGGTTTCGAGGCATACAAACAATTTTTTTTGTCCTTTTAGACCCAATTTTATAATCAATTTAAAGTGAACATTATAATATTAACGTTCACTTTAAAGTGTAAATTTCAGTTTCATTAAACAGTACAACCTCACATTAAAGTTCACTTTAAGTTAAATGGTAGAAGTCTGTCAATTAATTGTTGAGATATTCACATCGGAGACCATCGCATCGTATCCTAGCTTTTTTTGATTGAGGTGGAACGCTCTTAGCAGACTAGGGAAGGTGTCCCTAGTACTGTTGACTCGGACAGGAGAGGAGAATACGCTAGGATCTACACACCAGAGTATGATCTATGCATCCCTTGTGTCCTCCATAACCAGCCGCCTACCAACTAAAACCACCCCCTCTTCCGACCCGGAAAATCCCTGGACGTGTTCCGTAGCGAACGATACTTGGAGATATTCCGCGCAGTCTCAGAATGAAAGCCTCAAAAGGAGGAAAAATTTTCGTGATCCCCATAGTATTCACGCCCGCCTAAACGCGGCAGACGGATAGGGGGAGCCTGGTTCCTGAAGGGTGGATTTTTGTAAGGAAACCCATTAGCACCTGCCTGAATCAGAAGAGCTTAGGGGAAGTAACTCAGATCCTATTATAGGACAAATTGGTCTCTTATAGGGGAGAAACTGAGAATGAGTCCTAGGAAAGAATTAGGGTCATGTGTTTCTTACGCCGTAAATGTAAGTGTGCTAAAGTATCTTTTTTTAATTTTCTTTAAAAAATTTTTTTTTATTTTTTTTGCCTACCTCAACCGTTTTGCTCAACCCGTTCAATTATAGCTCTTTGCTTTATTATTTTAGTGAACGCGTTCATTATAAATTCAAAATTATTTTTATTCTGGATCGCAATATTTATTATATTATGTGGGCCTATGTCGCCGAATCTATTCCGAAGCCTTACCTGTTCTTGAGTAAAAACGTTACATTGGAAAACGCAGTATTCTGCGTCCTCCCTCACGTGGCAGGTCCGGCATAGGTCGTCGTTCGCTTTTCCGATTCTGTGCGTGAATGATCTGAAAGACCCATGTCCGGTCAAGAATTGGGTAAAGAAGAAGTTGACCCTCTTAAACCTGCAGCGGTACCACAGCCCCATGTTCGGTATGAGCTTTTTAGTCCATTGCACCTTAGTGCGCTTAGTGCCTCTCACTCCATCTGCCATTCTGTCAGGAGCTGCTCGCGGGCGACTGTTCTTACCTCCGGTAAGTGTCCATTTTGGTGTTCGTATATAATATGCTGACGTTTCTTGGCTAGCAGATGGATCGGGGGAGTGCCTGCTATCACCTGTGTCCTGTAGAGCCGTGGTAGATGTGGTCTTGTATGCACTGACCACATTTAACCAGAGGTTTCCTCTGCGCCTTATTTATCATATCTTTATATTTTTTATATCGTAGGACCTCTATCCAGACTGGGACCCCGTAAAGAAGGGTGGACTGCACGGTATGTAGGTACAGTCTCCTCTTGGCACTACGTGGCCCTCCTATATTAGGTGTTATTTTTCGAAGGGCCGTAGTTTGTGCCTCAGCCTTCCCTACAACCCTTGCTAGGTGTTTAGTAAATCCCAGTCCCTGTTGGAGGTCTATTCCAAGTATTTGGCGCAAGAGGAGGGCTTGACCGCGTTGTTTCCAAGACGGAACAACAGGTCTGGTCCACTTCTCGGTGCCTTAAGGACCACCACCTCTGTCTTACTGCCTGCAAGCTCAAGATCCTGCTCGGTCATCCAGTCATTCACGCGTCTATAGCATCGTTCGACTCTCCACTATTTCCCAGTGATATTCGTGGGTCACTAGTATGGCTAAATCGTCTGCGTACGCGACCGCTTCGCAATCGCGCCTGTAATTTATTCGCAGCACCCGGTCATATAGGATATTCCAAAGTATCGGTCCAAGGACCGATCCTTGTGGAACGCCGGCCGTGAGCTTCATGCTTGTACTTTTGTTTATGGTAATATGCCTATTGGACAGATAGCTTTTAATCACGTTTACTCAATATTTAGAAATGGGGAGGGCTTCCATATTACTAACGATATGCCCCCAATTAGCCGAGTTAAAGGCATTTCTAACGTCAAACATGATCAGCACTGCCCAGCGCCTCCCAGTGTTGCCCAGCACTGTCTAGCGCCTGACGTTGTCCATGATGTGCTTGACAGCATTTACTGCCGATCTCGCCCTCCTGAAGCCATATTGTCTATCGGAGATAGCGTTCGCGGCATCTAACTCCGCTTGCAGGCGGTTATTCACAACGTTTTCATATAACTTGCCTAGGCAGTCAAGAAGACAGATCGGTCTGTAGGAGCTGGTCTCTTCCGGATCTTTACCGGGTTTCGGAATAAGTGTGAGGCGTGTCCGTTTCAACTCATCAGGGAAAACCTTGGAAGTAAGTAGCTGGGACAGTGCGGATCTTACCAACTCGGGTTGTACCGCGACCAAGATCTTAATAGCCTTCGGTGGCACCCGATCAGGTACCGGCGACCTCCCCGTCTTAATCGCTTCCACAGCTCTGGCGAGTTCCATGGGGTAACGGCCTCCGGGCGTTCACATACAGCCGGCACGAACAGCAAGTCAGACTTCATGGGGAAAAGGAAGTTTGCAATATCGCGTTTCCTTTCTTCGGTGAGCCTATAGGGAGTTTGGACTCTGAGGTTTTTGGTAGTTATCCTATAGGTCTCACCTCAAATGTCATTTTCAAGCACATCCCACAGGTTCGTCCAACACATGCGCTTGAACCTTCTTATGATTTTATTAAGGTTCTTCTTGGCGCTTTTGTATGCCTCCCTGGTCTATGGGGTTCGTTTCCTCTGTGCGATACGCCTCAGTCTAAAACAATTCTTGCGGCAATTTTGCACCTCCTCGTTCCACCAACACGGCACCGTATAAGAGGCCTGAGTGCTGCTCGTGCTTGCCTTATGGGCGCGTAATATGGCACCTCTAAGGCTAGAGAAATCAGTGACCTCCTCTCGGAAGACAATGACCCTATCCGTAAAACTTATCGAATGCCATAACCTTTCTGCCGCCGCCATTGACCCCCCTGGTACCGACCTCGTAGGAGATATATTTGTGGAATGTGAATATATTGTCATCTAGCACATCCCACTTGGTGACCTTACTGGCATACTTGCTTGACACAAGCGTGACGTCGATATGGGTGCATGAGTCCCCCTCTCGAATGTATGTTTACCATTATTCCTGGCCAACACATCGACATAGGAGATCTACTCATTCCATACCTCTCCTCTACTATTGTTCCTTGGGGATCCCTATAGAATGGATTTCGCATTGATATCCCCTGCAATGATGTATTTTTTCTCCACCAGAGCTGTTTCCACTATGCTATCCACCTTACCCCGGTATATCGTCATGTTTATGTAAGGAGAGATATAGCAGGCTATGATAGCCACATCAACCCAGTTGAGCTTTACTACACTCTCCTTTCTAGAAACCTTTTCGACGCAGATGTTCTTATTGATAAGGTGGATAGCGACATCGCAGAGCGTATCCGATATCCAACGGAATTTTCTGGCAATGTTTTTATTCTGCCCAGGTCCGCCAGGTCCGTCTCGATGTCCAGGGCTTTCGCATAAACCAAATCGTGTGCCGCCTTAGCTCTACCGACATTGACTTGTAGAATCGTAACCGTTTTATTCGGATATCTTATATCTATCCTAGACCAAAAAGGGGACGGAACAATTGGTGAGGTGAGGTTTTTAATCATCGCCGTTTGACGTGACATCCATTATCCTCCCCCTGAGGGGATTGTAGAATCTTAACCGTTTTATTCGGATATCTTATATCTATCCTAGACCAAAAAGGGGACGGAACAATTGGTGAGGTGAGGTTTTTAATCATCGCCGTTTGACGTGACATCGATTATTCCATTATCCTCCCCCTGAGGGGATTGTTCCCTGGACCGACGCAGGCCCTCGGTGGCCGCGCCTAGCATGTCGTCGAACTGTTTCAACAGCCCGCCCGCATCTGGAAAAACGCCTCCATGGAACACCTCATCGTCCATTTTCTCCATTTCTTCTTCGGTGGGGGTGCAACCGGAGGCCTCGTTTGTTGAAGTCCCCTCATGTTGCCTACTTGTCATAGCAGTGAGTCCGGAGGTCTCGTTTGCTTTGGTCCCCTCTTGTTGAATTGCAAGAGTTTTATCTATAGTGGGTGAGTTGGTTGTTCCACTGGTTGTAGCCTCCTGCCCTTCGCTTGTGGCAACCTTGTCTATGGGACCGGTCCCATTGGGTGGCGGAGTAATTCGGAGGGAGGGGGCCTCGGATGTCTTGATCGTATCCTAGCCTAGAGCTTAGTATCGTACTCTTCATTTTCGTGAACGCTCGCATTTAAAATAATGAATCTGAAGATCGATAATATGGTACGAGCAATACTAGGGAGCGAGGGTCGGCGTCTCGTTGTGAGCGCTCACTGACCCTTAGGCTAGCGTTCACTGACAGACGAATCCCCTAGTAATACTCGGAGCCTTGTGGGTAGCGGGGTACGTGAAGGGTAAGAGCGGGTCCCTGTATTCGAGACTCTTTTCCACAAAAACACATGTATTTATGGGATACACATTAAAAACTAACCACTCTTGTTCTTTATACATGTTTACAGTGTTGAGTTTAAAAAATGGAGTTATATGAATTAAAACTATTTTAAATGGTTTCATATGTTCGAACAAGATATTCGAACAATAATAAAACACTAATCGCAAAAAGTATATGAAAAAAAAAACAGTAAACAAAAGGTTGTTAAAAGAGAATATTTATTTTGGACATCTGTATTCGAGAATCTGATCTGTACATTATGTCTGCTTGATCTTTCAATGAGTAGTTGCCTTCTTACAAAAAAAATGAGTAATTTAATGTGACAACAAGCAGCCCAGATTGTAGCTTTAATTGGAGATGGACGATCGCAGCAATATCTTGCTGATGTTATGGGAATCCACAATCCAGCGTTTCAAGTGCTTTAAGAAGGTACACAGAAAGTGCAGGATACACAATAAGACCAGTTTCAGGACTTCCCAGGTGCACGAACCCCGCAGATGATGGTTTTTTTACATCTGCAGACTTTGCGTACACATCATGTTACAGCTAGACAACTGCGAAATGATCTTTCCACAGCCTGTAATGTTCGAATACGTGCCAATTCGGTTAGAAACAGATTAATGAAATTTGGAATCAGAGCCAGAATGCCTGGTACTGTTGCACTGTTAACGAGGGCACATCGTATGGCACGTTTAAGATTCGCACTAGAACATGTCGATTGGGATGTTAACGACTGGGTTAATATGCTTTTTACTCATGACTCAAGATATGCACTTTGTGGATTCGACAGCGCAGAGTGTCTGTCAGATTTTATTAAATTCGAGTGACTTGAATATTTATTCATAAAATGTGTGCGGTGTCCTTCCGAAAATATCAGATATCTTTTGTTTTAGAGCCATGAATGCTGTAACACCAAAATCGTCGCCGGTTCCCACTCCACCCAGGAAGAAGGGCCAACTCGAAGTGATAATCCCAAAAAATATTCATGACCCTTTGAATCTCATAGACTGTGATGACGATGCTGAATATGAACAACAATTATGCTCGCCGATTAAAAAGGTACTAATTGAATAACGCGACGTTTTAAAATTTGAATTAGATTTAAATAAAAGTATTTTTTATTATTACATACTTATAGTCTCGGCGCCATCTAGACCACCGTGGCCTTTTCAATTCTGATACGCAAACCCAAGTATTTATTTCTTAGGTAGTTTGGCTGCTGCTTACGAATTTCGAGGGTGGATTTCAATCTGAGTGGCCAAAAAATTGTTATAAAACAATTTAATTGTTTATTTATAAGACTCTAGCTCGTAAATAAGAGATAATTTTTTTAAATAAAATTTGTTCCTTAATAAAAGCAAAGAAAGCGGCGTTTACTTAACTTAAATCCAATAATTAGAACTCAAGATATTGTAAAATTAGTGCATAATGCAAACTGCAAAATAAATATTTTTCGAAGCTTTTTCGATGGTACATAACTCGGCTTCTATGTAAGCAAATGATCTTCAAAAAGCTCATTTGCTTACATTTGACGTGCCTTGATGGCACGTTTTGATGATTTATATGGATATAATATAAATAATGAAACTGAAGCCCCAAAAATCTTTAATTATAATGCCTAAAAGAACGGCAAGAACAGACTTAGTACCATGAACTGTAAAAATTGCTCGGAAAACTTATGTAGATGTAAAAAGCTGAGATTTCCTGTACATACAGGGTGTCCCAGACTACTTTAGCCACGCTATATCTCTTAGGCGAATAGAGATTTTCGAATGGGACAAAAGTGGTCTATTCTACTTGTAATACACTTTAATATGGCGTAGAAAAAAATCATCCTAAATATTCATCCCTTAGTTACAACCCCTAACTTTAATTTTTATTAATAGCACCCTGTATATTTTTTATAGTCTTGGATGTGGTCTTCTATCGTCTATTCAACACATTTTTTGAAAATAAAATCGGTTCGTAAATAACCAAGAAAATATCAGTTTAGTTTTGTTAATTATTATGTGTCCCAGACTAATTTAACCAGGCTATATTTCTTAAACGAATAGAGATTTTCGAATGGGACAAAAACTGATCTATTACATTTGTAATACACTTTAATATGGCGTAGAAAAAATTATCCCCTAAATATTCATCCCTTAGTTACAACCCCTAACTTTATTTTTTTAAATAGCACCCTGTAAGTTAGGGATGAATATTTAGGGGATGAATTTTTTCTACGCCTTATGAAAGTGTATTGCAAATGGAATAGATCAGTTTTTGTCCCATTCGAAAATCTCTATTCGTTTAAGAAATATAGCCTGGATAAATTAGTCTGGGACATACAATTAACAAAAATGAACTGATAGCTTCTTGGTTATTTACGAACCGATTTTATTTACAAAAAATGTGTTGAATAGACGATAAAAGACCACATCCAAAACTATAAAAAATATATAGGGTGCTATTAAAAAAAAATAAAGTTAGGATTTTAACTATTTAGAATGGGAAATAAGCCACAATATTATTAAAAAATGATTTTTATTAACGTTTCGACGCCCAAATCGGATATGAGATATGGATATGAGACTCAAGTGTATAGAAAACCAACACATACCAACAGATATCTCAATTACAAATCAAATCACAACATCAACGTTAAAAAGGGAATCATAAAATCCTTATATGATAGAGCCAAAATTACTTGTTCTAACGAAAATTCCTTTTTAGAAGAAAAACAATTCTTAACATCTGTTTTATTAAAAAATGATTATCCTTTATCGTTTATAAATAAGGAATTGTCAAGATTGGATCGAATGGAACAGAACAACATAGAACGGGATCCTACAACATTCACAAGAAATAATACGAGGAAAATATCAATACCATACATAAAAGGACTATCCGAGAAACTTAAAACAATAGGAAATAAATTCAACATTTCAACAACATTCAAAACAACCAACACATTGAGATCTATTCTATCTAAAACTAAACCTAACAATGAACAAGAAAGGACAAAGAATTGTATTTATAAAATACCTTGTGAATGCGAACAGTTTTATATAGGTGAAACATCAAGACCATTAAACGTTAGAATAAGTGAACATCAATCTTATATTAAAAATAGAGAATTTGATAGATCTCAAATATGTCAACACGCATGGGATAATGAACATAGAGTTCAGTGGAGAGATTCAAGTATAGTCCTGAAAGAAACAGATAGTAAAAAGAGAAAAATCAAAGAAGCGGCTCTAATTATGCTAAACGAAACCAATTGTGTCGCAAATTCCTCGGTGGAATGCAGTAGGATGTGGATACCCATACTGAAAGAGGAAGTCAATAGAAAGAAAATACCACAATTAGTAAGTCAATAGTCGAGTTAGTACATATTTTATATTTTAGTATTACTTATATACCCATGTATTATTGATATTATTTATAATTTAAACAAAATTATAGTAAAATCAGAATTTGGTATTAATTTTGAGAGTAAATTAAATGTAAGACCAAATACTTACGATGTCGGGATAGTATCACGAGGTTTTTCCTGGTTTTCCCTCGTGATTTACTATGAGATCTCTAACGCGAGAATTTTAATGTCACCGTAACATGTGGTTGTCTTTTTAAAGACAGATCACATGCTATGATTTTTTTGTGACGGATATTCTTGAGTTGGGGTTGATTTCATGTAATCGAATGAACTATCTTTCAGTAAAGTCGTCCCAGGAACGCAACTCATAAATATTGGCAATATCATTTTAAAGTCTTCTACTTTAAAATGTATCATATGTATCTGAATTGCCGATATAAATGAGTCAAATTAAATAAATTATTAGAAGAATTTTTTTACTAAGCAACAACATTTTTGTTTATATTAATAGTATTTTGTATTTTGACAACGGCACCCGATTTGGGCGTCGAAACGTTAATAAAAATCATTTTTTAATAATATTGTGGCTTATTTCCCATTCTAAATAGTTAAAATTGTAAAAATGCCACAAGAAAATAGCTTCAGAACAACATTAAGAAACCGGTATGGGCCTAGCGTGTGTCAAAATTTTAGGAAATTGGAAACCTTCTACGAGAATCTGGCACACTGTCAAAATTCTATCAAATTCTTAAAACGATGTAGAGATAACAACTTAATACCGAAGGGCTTGAGGTTACGGCCAGCATACTCAAGCAGAAGACTCCAAAATATTCTACATAGAGCCAGTTTGTCAATGATCCGGGAAAGGTTACAATTTCACAGGTCAAATTTATTTTTTATTGAACAAGACATCGTAAGTATTAAAGATTTGCTTTTCGGAATGATATCAAATTCTGATTTTGATCGAATTATTTTTAGTTTACACATAATTTATCAAAATTCATATCAGAAACAAAGAAATATACATTTAAATAAATTTAATATTCTTTTAGAACAAAATAGTATACATACTTTTGATAACCTAAATAGAAATAATGACATATTAGCGACAATTGTCAATCTATCAAATAGACAGTTAAATGCAACGGAGAATTTGGTATTGTCAAAGGGTTTAAACTATGCTGTTACTCATCCATCTATTCCAAAATTAGACATAATTAGTTCAGTGGAAAAAATATCACAGTGTTTACCAACTCATGAAAAAGAACAGTATAGGGTACTATGTAAACTTGAATTGGAAAAGACAAATCAAATTGAACAGAACATCAGTAAAGAGGAAATTAAAGCTTTAAAAACTTTAAAAAATGATGACTCTATAACGATCCTACCAGCGGATAAAGGAAATGCAACTGTAATAATGGATAAAATACAATACGAGGACAAAATTACAGATCTAATTACAAATGGACCTTATACCAAATTAACGAAGGATCCAACGAAAACACTGGAAAACAAAATCTATAGAACTTTATTCAAATTTAAAAATGATCTAACATACTATCAAAGAAAATTAATTACACCTCATTACAGTAAGTCACCACATTTTTATGAGGTACCGAAAATTCATAAAGCGAACATACCACTTAGACCCATTTGTAGTACCATCAGTTCTCCTTGTAGTGAACTATCAAAATTTTTATTAAACATTATAAAACCATTTGCTAATAATGATGACACATTTATAAAAAATACAAAACATTTTGTAAACAAATTATCAACTATTGAATTTAATCCAAATAATATTTTAGTAAGTTTTGACATAAACAGTTTATTTACAAATGTGCCATTAGATAAAACTTTAAACATAATCAAAACGAAATTAGAGAATGATGATACATTGACAACTAGGACAAAACTAAATGTATCAGCTATAATGGAGTTATTGACATTATGTACTAATAATACCTATTTTCAACTAAATAATGAATTTTATAAACAAAATTTTGGTCTAGCAATGGGCTCCTCTTTATCTCCATTATTGGCTAATATATTTATGGAGGATTTCGAAACTAATATCATTTCTAAACAAAATTTAAAACCCACTGTATGGTGGAGATATGTAGATGATGTGTTTTCAATATGGCCTCATAGATCAGAATTGTTGGATACATTCCTGAATATTATAAACGATCAAGAAGAGACAATAAAATTTACAATGGAAAAGGAATATAATAACACCCTGCCTTTCCTCGATGTTTTAGTCTTAAAGAAGGAGACTGGATATGAGACTCAAGTGTATAGAAAACCAACACATACCAACAGATATCTCAATTACAAATCAAATCACAACATCAACGTTAAAAAGGGAATCATAAAATCCTTATATGATAGAGCCAAAATTACTTGTTCTAACGAAAATTCCTTTTTAGAAGAAAAACAATTCTTAACATCTGTTTTATTAAAAAATGATTATCCTTTATCGTTTATAAATAAGGAATTGTCAAGATTGGATCGAATGGAACAGAACAACATAGAACGGGATCCTACAACATTCACAAGAAATAATACGAGGAAAATATCAATACCATACATAAAAGGACTATCCGAGAAACTTAAAACAATAGGAAATAAATTCAACATTTCAACAACATTCAAAACAACCAACACATTGAGATCTATTCTATCTAAAACTAAACCTAACAATGAACAAGAAAGGACAAAGAATTGTATTTATAAAATACCTTGTGAATGCGAACAGTTTTATATAGGTGAAACATCAAGACCATTAAACGTTAGAATAAGTAAACATCAATCTTATATTAAAAATAGAGAATTTGATAGATCTCAAATATGTCAACACGCATGGGATAATGAACAGAGTTCAGTGGAGAGATTCAAGTATAGTCCTGAAAGAAACAGATAGTAAAAAGAGAAAAATCAAAGAAGCGGCTCTAATTATGCTAAACGAAACCAATTGTGTCGCAAATTCCTCGGTGGAATGCAGTAGGATGTGGATACCCATACTGAAAGAGGAAGTCAATAGAAAGAAAATACCACAATTAGTAAGTCAATAGTCGAGTTAGTACATATTTTATATTTTAGTATTACTTATATACCCATGTATTATTGATATTATTTATAATTTAAACAAAATTATAGTAAAATCAGAATTTGGTATTAATTTTGAGAGTAAATTAAATGTAAGACCAAATACTTACGATGTCGGGATAGTATCACGAGGTTTTTCCTGGTTTTCCCTCGTGATTTACTATGAGATCTCTAACGCGAGAATTTTAATGTCACCGTTGCATGTGGTTGTCTTTTTAAAGACAGATCACATGCTATGATTTTTTTGTGACGGATATTCTTGAGTTGGGGTTGATTTCATGTAATCGAATGAACTATCTTTCAGTAAAGTCGTCCCAGGAACGCAACTCATAAATATTGGCAATATCATTTTAAAGTCTTCTACTTTAAAATGTATCATATGTATCTGAATTGCCGATATAAATGAGTCAAATTAAATAAATTATTAGAAGAATTTTTTTACTAAGCAACAACATTTTTGTTTATATTAATAGTATTTTGTATTTTGACAACGGCACCCGATTTGGGCGTCGAAACGTTAATAAAAATCATTTTTTAATAATATTGTGGCTTATTTCCCATTCTAAATAGTTAAAATTGTAAAAATGCCACAAGAAAATAGCTTCAGAACAACATTAAATAAAGTTAGGGGTTGTAACTAAGGGATGAATATTTAGGGGATGATTTTTTTGTACGCCATATTAAAGTGTACTACAAGTAAAATATATCACTTTTTGTCCCATTCGAAAATCTCTATTCGTTTAAGAGATATAGCGTGGCTAAATTAGTCTGGGACTGTAGTCTGGGAAATATATCTCGATGTACAAAATGTTTTTACAAAATAGTATTAACACATTAAAACAACTTCCTTTGAAGTTATATTTCTGAAATGTTTTCTTGTTTTCACTCTGAAATGTTTTCTGAAAGATTCTTCATGTTTCTTCTTGATGTTTTTTTCTCATTAATACAAAAAATTAAAAAAAAAAAAGTAAATAGAATGAAAGGTGATACCAGTGATATTGGTGATTTAGTTATAAAAATTATATGATAAAATTGTGTTAGGATCTTCAAAAATGGAAAATGAAGATAACGTGTACATATGTAATTTATAATTTGTACCGAAAGGTTTGCGCGCGAAACTTTTCGCTGTTAGCCGATCTTGCGATCTTACAAACATTTTCTTAAGCTCAAAATGTTCCTTTTGAGTTCTTCTATCATTACTGTTAATTAAAGTATAAATGCTTATTGCTCAGATTTGCTTTAAACCCTTATAAACAAATTAATACATATATCAATAAAGGTTTATACAGTGTGTCCGGAAAAGATTGGTCATAAATTATACCGCACATTCTGGGGTCAAAAATAGTTCGATTGAACCTAACTTACCTTAGTACAAATGTGCTCATAAAAAAAGTTACAGCCCTTTGAAGTTACAAAATGAAAATCTATTTTTTTTGAATATATCGAAAACTATTAGAGATTTTTTATTGAAAACGGACATGTATGATTCTTATGTCAGAAACATCTTAAAACAAAATTATAGTGAAATTTGTCCACCCCATAAAAAATTTATGGGTGTTTTGTTCCCTTAAACCCCCCCAACCTTTTGTGTACGTCCCAATTAATTCATTATTGTGGTACCATTAGTTAAACACAACGTTTTTAAAATTTTTTGGCTGTTAGTATTTTTTCGATAAGCCAGTTTTTATCGAGATGCGGCTTCTTTTTTAATATATTTACATAAAATTTTTTCTGTGGGTTTTCCTCCTTTAAACCCCCCAAATGTTTGTGTACGTTCCAATTAAACTATTATTGTGGTACCATTGGTTAAACACAGTGTTTTTAAAACTTTTTTGTCTCTTGGTCTTTTTTTGATAAGTCACCTTTTATCGAGTCGGTCTTGACGGTCCAGTTAGCTGGGGCTCAGTCGATCGACAAGTTTAGTGGATTTGCGATTTGCGGTCGCTGGTTCGAGCCTCAGCTAGGTCATGAAATTTATAAAAGGCCAACGCCGTAGTATAAAACTCAATAGAGTCTACGGCTTGGTCTGGAATAAACTGGCGTCTGATCGGCCTATGGAGGAGCGGTACGGGAAGGGATAAGGGCTTCCGGCTTGGTGATACTCCTCCATAGATCCCTACCGAAGGGCGTTGACGCTTAAGAACGGTGTATACATACACCTTTTATCGAGATGTGGCTTCTTTTTAAAAATATACATAAAAATGTAAATTATAAATAAATTTTCAGATTATGAACAAGTCTCTATAATCGTACTTAACCATATACAAATATGTGGTGGATTCGACAAATATTCAAAATATCTCGATAAACACTAGCTTATCGAAAAAGTACTAAGAGGCAAAAAAGTTTTAAAAACATTGTTTTTAACTAATGGTAATACAATATTAATTTAATTCGAACGTACACAAAAGTTTGGGCGAGTTTAAGGGAACAAAACCCCCATAAAATTTTTATGGGGTGCACAAATTTCACTTTAATTTTTTTTAAGATGTTGCTGCCATAAGTATGTCACGTGTCCATTTTTAATAAAAAATCTTTAAGAGTTTTCGATATATGAAAAAAAATCGATTTTCATTTTGTAACTTCAAAGGGCTGTAACTTTTTTTGTGTGCACTATTGTATATAGGTAAGTGAGGTTCAATCAACCTATTTTTGACCCCAGAATTTGTGGTATAATTTATGACCAATCTTTTCGGGACACCCTGTATAGAGGTATATGAACAATATATGAATTAAGGTTTAAAATGAGACTTTGTAAAACTTATTTTCATTTTGTAGAAAACGAGTTACGATCGAAAAATACTTTATTTTGCAATTTGCATTATGCACTTATTTTACAATATCTTGAGTTCTAATTGTTGTATTTAAGTTTAGTAAACGCCATTGCCTTTGTTTTTTTTATTGAGAAACATATTTTATTTGAAAAAATGTTTTTTATATCTTTTATTTTACGAGCTAGAGCCTGGTTAACAATTTATAACCAATTAAATTGTTTATAACAATTATTTGACCACTCGGATCTAAATCCATCCTCGAAATTCGTAATAAGCAGCTAAAAATACATAAGAAATACTTGGGTTTGCCCATCAGAATTGAAAAGGCAACTGTGACCTCTATTTGGCGCCTAGGCTATTATGCTCCATACTGAATTATAACAAGTGGTAGTACCAAGGAATACAAATAATATAAAATTTAGCAAAGATCCAAAAAATTTAGCAAATTGCTGAATTATTGGAAAGCACTGCCAGAATTACATGACAAGTAGTCTATAGAACAAAGATTAGACGATAATACTGTTTAATTAATTTTACAAGCTATACGAAGTCGTGAAAGTTGTGGCGTGCTTCACTTGAAAATTATTTTTTATCTACACGATTACCCTATTCTGATTCTTTGACAATTTCTGGTTTTCATGTATTTTACTACTTCTCTCCATTCTTTACTGGCTTTCATTTGTAATAAAACTAATATTTTTTCAAACATATTGTTATACAAATATATATTTCAAATTGTTCAAATGTATTTTGTTTATCCCATCACACAAATTGTATATTGCTTATAACAATTCCTTATTTAAGGTTCTAATAATTACTCTAACACCCTCCTTATTAACTAGATCTATAATGTCTTTCCTTACTCGAAAAAGCCTAAGTTTTTGTCCAACGCTCAACGAAGAGGTAATAGAAGCAGGTTTGCACATCAAAATAAATTTTTGATCAATATCTTAAGGCGTTTCAGAATAATAAATGTACGAATTAAGAGGATAGTGAACAATAAAATACTTTTAAGTGAAATTAAATAAATACTTTTGAAAATACTTTTATTTTCAAATCTTGTTTGCTGTTATACATATATTATTATTATATATGTACGCTATACTATAATACTACTTAGGCTAAGATTTTTCAATATATCTCATGATGAATAATGCAATTCTGTCTTTTACTTCATCTCTTCATATTTTTCGAAGTTACAGATACTTGACAGATTGATAATATTCAACAGTGCAAAAATATGCTATTAAATATAGTATTACTTTGTTTTATTACTAAATATGCTATTAAATATAATATTACTTTGTTTTTTATTACTATTTGCATATCTTGTCTGTACTGTATTTTTGTAATCCAATTCAAATTTTACCTAAACGCAATGTGATAAATAATGCCACATTATAATATGTTTCTTTGTTTTTATTAATTTGGCATCTAGTCTAAGAAAAAGCGTTTGAAAAAACGTCGTACTATGTCCGGTACCATGGATGTGTCTGACGTTACAGCTGACATTAGTTCAACAACAGAAGCGAAAACACCAGAATCCTCAGCAGATTCTGCCAAAATACCTGAAATACCTGAGCCTGAAGAACAGGTGATGCCAAGTCTCGAAGTCCCATCTATATCTAACCCTAACCCAGATGTACCTGTAGATATACCAATTTCTGATCCATGTGTTGGTACTTCAACTATGTTTTCTACCATAGTACCCGCGCCAATAAAGAAAGACAAAAGTAAGCGCAAGTCAGACGATGGTCATCACCTTGTGAAAAAATTTAAAAATAATTCGATGGATAAGATTGTGAGTCCGGTAGTACCTCAGCCTGGTGCATGGTTAAAAAGAAGTAATTCCATTAACAAATGGACTAAGCTGCGACAACATCCTAAACTGCAGGGTACTGCGTTGCCACAATTTAAGGAAAAGGATAAGCAGTTTCAGTACGGAAACTACAACAGGTAGGTAATCTTTGAACACACTTAAATTTATATTTGTATCGATTAATTATAAAAATGTTTATCTGAGTTTAAGTTCTTAATCACCACATCTATTAACTAATCTGTCACATAATTTTTACTAATTGAAAGAGAAAATGTAACAAACTTAGGGCCGGTTTCACAAACAACAAATAAATCGGTGAGTAGTTATTAGTCGAATAAAATTTATTAATACATTATATTTTATTGCGTTTTAATAGCTATTTGTACGCCACTGTTAGTTATTTGTCGATTAAGTTATGTACTATATTCACTTGAAAGAAATGTAATGTTTAGTGTAATGATTTTGCCATTAACTGTACTCGTTGCACGTTGCATTTATTTGCCACTGTATTCATATCCATAACCTTTGTTACTGGTTGATCTTTATTTGATTATTAAGCATCGACAGAAAACGTGCAAGAATCAAAAATTATATAGAGGACGAAAAGAAAACTCTGACTTCAATAATTGAGAAACTTAAAGACATAATTGAAAACAAAAAAAAAACAGACAGTATTTGGTCCAAACAGAAACATGCGACATGGGAGAAAATTGCTAATAGTTCTCAAAATACCGTATTTTGAGAATGATCTCCGAAGTGGATATCAAAATGTCAAAATAAACTTATTAAAGTAAAATTGTGGCTTATTCCTAATAAAAAATTGTATTAAGATGCTACAAGAAAATAGCTTCCGAACAATACTTTTCAGTCATGTAATTTACACCCCAGAGGCTTGTATTTTTATACGAGTATGTGACCCCCGGAAATGTTGAAGTTTTGTAGAAATTATTTTGCACCTTATTTAATTTACTGCGGTTTTGGTTCTGGGGTATTCGAACCGAGGACGTAATGGGGCAATGTAATGAGACGTTTTTCTTGCAGTGCGGGAGACTGCTGCCTTCGAAACATTTAAGTGATCACCAGTACATAATACGAAGAGCAATATTATTTCTCACATCGATGTCTGTTTTTGTTGCTTAGAGGATGCAATTGGTCACCGATCAGATATTATAATTGATCTACTAAATTTTTAAATAATCTAAATTTAGCTTTAAAATCAATATCATCAAATTCAATAAAAGGGATTCTTCTTTGCGGCAACAATCATTGTTGACTCCCTAGCTGCACAAAAGTTTTCTCAATCATAACAACTGTTGCACTCCTTGTAGTAAAAAATTGCTGTCTATATGTTCGTGAAGATTAGATTTACACTTACAAAAAACCTTTTTAATAGAAATTTTTTTATTTTTACTAATAGACAAGCCGAAAACGGCGGGTTCGTTGGGAAAAATATTCCCATGAGATTATTTTGCATAATCACATTTGTGAGACACCCCAGAATAAGGTTCAAGAAGTCGCTCACGCGAAAAGTGGTCCAAATTTTTTTTAACAATTTTTTTTTAATCAAATTTTAAAAATCTTTTTTAGCTTTTGTGGGCCATTCTAGACAAAAAAGGTCTCTTGTAATTTTTCTTTAAAGTTGATCGTTTTCGAGTTATAAGCAATTTAAAATTGAAAAAAACGAAAAATGGCGATTTTCAAGACTTAATAACTCGGTTAAAAGTTATTATTATGAAAGTCAGAAAGTGACTAAATCAAAGTTTAATGCCCCCCTACAAGATCCCGACGAAATTTTTGTCATTATTTTATTACTAAGCTGTTATTTTTAAGTAATAATATTGAGCGCCATGCACGTGGTAGCCGACCGTAAATGCTGAGTGCGAGAGAGATGCCACTCCGGCAGTCCAATTGTGCATCTTACTTGCACTCACATTTACGGCCGCCTACCACGTGCATGGCGCTCAATATTATTACTTAAAAATAACAGCTTAGTAATAAAATAATGACAAATTTCTTCGGGATCTTATAGGAGGGGCATTAAACTTTGATTTAGTCACTTTCTGACTTTCATAATAATAACTTTTAACCGAGTTATTAAGCCTTGAAAATCGCCATTTTTCGTTTTTTTTTCAATTTTAAATTGCTTATCACTCGAAAACGATCAACTTTAGAGAAAAATTATTAGAGACCTTTTTCCAGAATGGTCCAAAAAACCTACAAAAAAATTGTCCGGGATAAAAATATTGATTTTTGCAATTTGATTAAAAAAATTGTTAAAAAAAATTTGGCTCAATTTTCACGTGGGCGACTTCTTGAACCTTATTCTGGGATGTCTCACGAATGTAATTATGCAAAAAAATCTCATGGGAATATTTTTCCCAACGAACCCGCCGTTTTCACCTTGTCTATATTGAGCGCCATGCACGTGGAAGGCGGTCGTAAATGTGAGTGTAAGTAAGATACACAATTGGACTGCCGGAGTGGCATCTCTCTCGCACTCAGTTTTTACGGCCGGCTACCACGTGCATTTCGCTCAATATTATTACTTAAAAATAACAGCTTAGTAATAAAATAATGAAAAAAATTTCTTCGGGATCTTGTAGGGGGCATTAAACTTTGATTTAGTCACTTTCTGACTTTCATAATAATACCTTTTAACCGAGTTATTAAGCCTTGAAAATCGCCATTCTTCGTTTTTTTCAATTTTAAATTGCTTATACTCGAAAACGATCAACTTTAGAGAAAAATTATAAGAGACATTTTTTATCCAAAATGGTCCAAAAAACTTAAAAAAAATTGTCCGGGCCAAAAATATTGATTTTTGCAATTTGATTAAAAAAAAATTTGGGCCATTTTTGACGTGGGCGACTTCTTGAACCTTATTCTGGGATGTCTCACGAATGCAATTATGCAAAAAAATCTCATGGGAATATTTTTCCCAACGAACCCGCCGTTTTCGCCTTGGCTATAATGCCATACTCTGTATTAGAGTACAGACTCGTTTCATATAGGTTCTGTGAATCGCATATTGGAATATTTTGCTAGCGGTGCCCTTTGATGTTTTTACATCATAGAAAAGTTTTTATTTTTACTAATTAGTCCAGGAACCGAAGCTTTTCACCTCGCAATTTTTACTGAATGGATCGATTTGCTTGAAAATTTGAGAATAAGTAGTGGATAGTCCAAGGTTCAAAATCTATATGATGCAAAAAGGCGCTTTTACCATGGAGGTGGTTGCCACCCCATCTCTGGGGTGAAATTTTTTTATTATATTTTTACCACAAAAGTTGATACAAACATTCATTCTAAGCAAACAATGTTCTATAATTTTCTTTTATAAAATTAATAGTTTTCGATTTATTCGCTATCGAAAGTGTTAGTTTTACATATTATCGAAAAAATCAATGTTTTTCGATATACTCGTTTACGATTCACTCAATTTTTGCAGTAGAAAATTTTTTTTCGAACCAAGTTCTTGAGAATTAAATAACCTACAATTTCGTATTTAAACATTTTTTCGTATCTCTGATGCTAATCTTTCTAGTCTGAAGAAAATGGCATTTTTTACCAAACTACAAAAATTCGTTATTCGCTTTTAACTCCAGTTTTTAAAAACTAATCATTCTAAGCCAGTCAAACTTCTGGAATCTATTAATAATACATAAATAAAGAAGAATGAATAAGGCCAATGACTAAAAACACCGCTAACTTGCATTATTCTGCTTCCAATTGGATGTCTCCTTTTTTTTTTCAAAAAAATATATTGATTTTTTAACCGTAACTTTTTTATTTTTTATCTTAGGAAGTTTGGTAAAAAACAACTTTGTAGGTTTTTACAAAATATGTTATAAGCCTATTAATATTAAATCTTTTTAAAATCCTCAGTCGCAAAAAGAGGTGACTTTGAAAGGATTGGTAAAGGTGGTTTTTGCATGTTATTACAAGTTTTAATTGTTAATAGCTCACTCAATTTTTGCCGTACAAAAAATTTATACAAACCAGTTTCTTGGGAATTAAATAAGCTACAATTGCATATTTAAACATTTTTTCGTATCTCTGATGCTAATCTTTCTATTCTGAAGAAAAGGCCATTTTTTCCAAACTACAAATATTCGTTATTCGCTTTTAACTCCATTTTTTTAAACTAATTATTATAAGCCGGTCAAACTTCTAAAACCTATTAATATAATACATAAGTAAAAAAGACCAAATAAGGTCAATGACCAATTTTAATTAGGGTGGTGATTAGGGGGTTGCTTCCGATAAATTTTTCGCTGAAAAAAATGGGGACTGATATTATTTTTTTGACTTTTTTTTTATTTCTGGAGATAGATATTTTCAAATACTTCCAATTAGTTTGAACAGTTATCCTCGAAAAATGCATAGTTTCCCCGTCTTTTGACTTTGAAACTACAATATTTAGCATTTGACGAAGAAGAGCTAACATATAATAAAGTATAGCTCAATTCCTATTGGTCTTACAGAAAATTAAAAAAGACGGTTTTGTTTATTTTTTCAAAAGCTACATTTTTGTTAAGTAAAGTTGTTTTGATAAAACGAAAACTTTTGGAGTTATTAGCAAAAAACTGATTAAAAACATTGTTTTTTTTTTCGATATAAAACTAACACTTTCGATAGCCAATAAATCGAAAACTGTTAATTTTATCAAAAAAATGTATAGAACGTTTTTTCCTTAGAATGAACGTTTTTACCAACCTTTGCGGTCAAAATATAATAAAAAATTTCCACCCCCCGGATGGGGTGGCAACCACCCCCATGGTAAAAGCGCCTTTCGGCATCATATAAATTTTGATGGAGTTCGAGTTTGGCAAGCGAGGCGAGAGGTCGTGTGGCAGGTGTAATGGCGATAAGGTAATTTCGAATTCGAAACCTATCACAATAAAAACACCGGTTTTTTAAAAGACCTATCGTTATCGATAATCGTTAAACTTAAAAAGCGTTCTTGTGCGAAATAAAAATAAACTTCTAAGTGTATAATAATAATATTTATATTAGTGCTGAGGTTAACATTTAATTTAAAATGGCCAGTGGCGGAACAGGAACAATCCGAAAGGAAACCTATAGAAAGAATGAAGAACTATCAGATAGTGGCGACGAAGAATCTAAGAAGAAAAAATATAAAGAAGATAAATTATATTTTGAAAAGAGTAACCTGACGAGACGAACACCGAATAAAAGCAACGACACAAATGAAGAGATGATAAAAATGATGCGGGAAGTTATGTGGAAAAATGATGAAATGATGGCAGAAATAAGAACCATACGGAAAGACCAAAAAGAAACGATGGAATATATTAAGGAGCTGAAAGAAAAAAACGAAAAATTGGAAGAAGGTTTAAAAATGGCAAACAATAGAATAGAACAATTGGAAAAAGATAGACGGAGAAATAATATAGTATTAAAAGGCCTAACACTAGATGCTACCGACGGAAAGCCTGTAAAGGAGTCAGTAGAACACTTCATAGGAAGAAATCTGAAATTAGAGGTCAGACTGAGAGGAGCGGTGAAGATCGGCGACCAAATCTTTGTAGCAGAAATGGAAAACCTAACGGATAAGATGAGTGTACTAAAAAACAAAGGAAAACTGAAAAATCTACAGGGACAAAAGGTGTATATAGAATCAGATTTAACAAGAAAGGAAAGGGAAATACAAGCAAAAATTAGGAAAATGGCAAAAGAAGAAAAAGACAAAGGTAATACTACGAAGATAGGATATATGAAACTGGAGATTAATGGAAAGGAGTGGAAATGGGACCATAATAAAGAGAAACTTATACTAACTCACAGAAATATCGGGGAAGGGACTTCAAAAAACTAAAAGAAAATAATGAGACCGGACCCACAACAATGACAACCAAGGCAATGAATGGGAAAAGCGATAGGGAAAAAGATGATGCAAAGGTAAACAAGGATGAAAATAGGAAAAAGGGGAAAGCTAGATTGCAGAAAAAAGGAGAGATAAAAATGGGAACATGGAATGTGAGAAGCATCAATGGAAAAGAGGAAGAACTGGTAGAAGATATGATAAGACAAAAAATAGAAATACTAGGAATAACAGAAACGAAGATGAAAGGAAAAGGTCTTAAGAAAATACACAAAGGATATTGGTTACTTTGGGTAGGAGCGGATACAAAAGAGAGAGCAAAAGAAGGAGTCGGGATAATAATTGCACCGAATAGACTACAACACGTTATAGAAGAAACATATGTTAACCAGAGAATATTATCGGTGAAAATTAAACTGATGGACGAAGAAATATGGACAATAATAACAGCCTACGGAGTAAATGAAGATGCAAGAAAGGAAGAGAAAGATAAATTTTTCGAGGAGCTCCAAATGCAAATTGATAATGGGGAAGAAAACATAATTGTAATGGGAGATCTAAACGGTAGAGTCGGAAACAACAACAGCGGAATAGAGGAGTGCATGGGAAAAGAAGGAGAAGAAATGCTAAACAGAAATGGTGAAAGAATAATAGAAATATGTATGGAGAATAAACTAGTTATAGCAAATACAAAATTTAAACATAAAGAAGTACACAAATACACGAGAGTACAAGACAGCAGAAACGAAAAATCAATCATAGATTACTTTTTGGTAAGCAGCAACAAATGGAAAAGAGTACAGGATACGAAAGTGAAAAGAGGCTCGGAGATTGGCAGTGACCACCATCTAGTAATAATGAGAATGAGAACAACAGAGGAAAAAGAAGAAAAGAGAAGAAAGGTAGTAAATGAAAAAATAAAAAGTTACAAATTAAAAGAGGAAATATATAAGAAGAAATTCCAAGAAAAATTAGATAATACTTTGAAAGGTAGGGCAAAAAATACAAATATAGAAAAAAAATGGGAATATCTAAAAACCAGCATAATCAAAGCAGCTGAGGAAACTTGCGGGAAAGCAAAAATAGCAAACACTAACATGAGGAGAACAGAATGGTGGACGGAAGAAATACGAGAGAAAATAAAGAACAAAAAAGACAAATGGAAAAGATACCTAAGCACAAAACACCCGGAAGATTACGAAGCATATAAAGAAAAAATGAAAGAGGTTAAAATAGCGGTGAAAACAGGAAAGGAAAGGTCATGGGAGATATTTGGACAAAAAATGACAAAAAATTATAGAGAAAACCAAAAACTCTTCTACGGCGCATTAAAACAACTCAGACAAAAGAAAGAGCACACGATGCCGAATATAAAAGACAAGAATGGAAACGTACTAACAGAAGAAAAACAAATAATGGAAAGATGGAGAGAACATTTCAAAGAGCTAACTCATGTAGACAAGGACAACATAGGGGAGATACAAGAAAGGAATGAAGAACAACAAGTGGAATCCATAACAAGAGAGGAATTAGAGAAAGCAATAGAAAGAGTAAAACTGGGCAAAGCACCAGGCAAGGATCATATCACCCCGGAAATGATAAAATTCATGGGGACAGAGGGAATGGATAGCATGAAAGAACTAATGAATGATATCATAAATAGAGCAGAATTACCAAAGGACTGGAAGAAAGACATATTACCAATACACAAAAAGGGAGACAAGAGAAACTGTAATAATTACCGAGGTATCACCATATCAAGTATCCCTGGGAAGGTATTAGCAAGAATACTAGAGACAAGAATAAAAACACAAATAGAAACAACTATGGAAGACACACAGTGTGGATTCAGGAAGGACAGAAGCACGCAAGACCTAATATTCACATTAAGACAAGTAAGTGAGAAGGTAATCAAGAAAAATAGAGAGATACATATGTGCTTCATTGACCTGGAAAAGGCGTTTGACAGAATCCGAAGAAAGGTCGTTTGGAAGACACTAACAGAAAGGGGAGTCGACAGACACATAATAGAAGTAATAAAGGATATGTACAAAAATAATACAAATGCAGTAAGAACCAATAACGAGGAATCCAGAGAATTTTCTACAAGTCAAGGCGTCAAACAGGGATGCGTGCTGAGTCCACTGCTATTCTCAGTGGTACTGGATGAAGCGATAAAGAAAGCCAAGAGAAGAATGAGAAAACTAACATTAGGATACTGGCAAATGAAACAGACTCAACTATCGGAGCTACTATTTGCAGACGACATGGTATTGATAGCAGAAAACAGAGAAGACTTACAGAACAATCTTGAAATCCTAGAAGAAGAACTATCAAACATAAATATGAAAATTAATACAGAGAAAACAAAAACAATGATAATTTCAAATACGAGGAAGACACACGCAATAGAATTAGACGGGAAACAACTAGAGCAAGTGGAATATTTTAAATACCTAGGAGTAATAATCGAATCAAATGGTAAACAAGACATGGAAATAAACGAGAGAATGGGACGAACAGGAAGCTTATTTAACACTATGAAAACAACATTTTTTGGGAAAAAAGGGATACCGGAAAAAGTAAAAACGGCAGTCGTTAAATCAGTAGTTAGACCAACAATCATGTATAGCAGCGAGACATGGACATTGACGGGGAGACAAAAATCCAGAGTCAATGCTATGGAAATGAGGTTCCTGAGGAAAATAGCAAACAGAAAAAGGACAGACAAAATACGAAACGAAACAATTAGACAAAACCTAAAACTAGAACCAATCAATGAAAAAATAGTAGAAGGACAACTTAGATGGTTCGGGCACGTGTGTAGAATGTCGAACGAGAGGCTAACAAAACGAGTGTTCGAAACGAGAGTGCAGGGGAAAAACAAAAGAGGGAGACCAAGAGTTATGTGGGTAGATGAAATCAGGAAAGAAGTCGAGAAGAAGGGATTGACATTGGAAAGTGCAAGAAACCTAGCGCAAGATCGGAAAGCATGGAGACTACAATGCCAAACTCAACTCCACCAGCCTTACACCTAAAGGTAGAAAGGCTTAGGACTAAGTAAGTAAGTAAGTAATAAATTTTGATACTTGGACTATCCACTACTTATTCTCAAATTTTCAAGCAAATCGATCCATTCTGTAAACATTGCTAGGTTTTGTCCTATTTTAATCTTCATTACTTGGACTAAATGTAATACTCTGTATTGGAGTACAAAGACTCGTTTCATATAGGTTCTCTGAATCGCGTGTTGGAATATTTTCTTAGCGGTGCCTTTTGATATTTTCATATCTGGGTTAACAGAGAACTTGAATCGAGTCGACATTCTTTTCACATATTCCCCGTTAGAGGGAGTTCTAACCTTACTCCGGTATAAATAGTTTTATTTTGTACCGAGAAATACGGAAGTTTTGATGTAAATTTGTCTTCTTGTATTCTAAGAGCTAGTGAACCCTCCGACTAACGGTCTTCCTGTAAGGCTAGAAATTTGTATAGTGATAGTTCATAGCACACCAAGGCTAAAAACCATGACCTAACAGGCATCAGCCCTGCACGTGTATTTACCAGGTGAATCGAAAAGTGCATAGTTTAGGGGAAAAATAAACTTTCTCCTGTAAAGTTTAAATTTAAGTATGCGTTTGAGTAAGTCATTTAGAACAAATGTGTACAATGACAGGCGATTCTGAACAGCATAAGACCTTGCCAGACGAGGGGAAAGATTTTTCCTAAAAAGCTTTCCCATACTGATGACGATAAGGAGCTATACCATACTGATGACGACTAATAAGTCAGAAACACGTGTCTGTGGTTGCATTCCATCTTATACATATTTTGTATTTTCATTGTTGCGAGCCATGCCGATATCTATAAACTCGCGTTAACCTCTCCTTGTTTGATTTTAAAAACGTTTTAAACGTTTGGCATTGCTTTCCTCAGGTAGCTGTACCTTCCTCCGTGGATTTGTTAGTTGTTGCTCTCGAATCCTGAGGGTCTTCTAACATTATAGCCACAAATTGGTTGCGTTGCTCCTGTTTGGCTATACCATACTGATGACGACTAATAAGTCAGAAACACGTGTCTGTGGTTGCATTCCATCTTATGCATATTTTGTATTTTCATTGTTGCGAGCCATGCCGATATCTATAAACTCGCGTTAACCTCTCCTTGTTTGATTTTAAAAACGTTTTAAACGTTTGGCATTGCTTTCCTCAGGTAGCTGTACCTTCCTCCGTGGATGTGTTAGTTGTTGCTCTCGAATCCTGAGGGTCTTCTAACATTATAGCCACAAATTGGTTGCGTTGCTCCTGTTTGGCTATACCATACTGATGACGACTAATAAGTCAGAAACACGTGTCTGTGGTTGCATTCCATCTTATGCATATTTTGTATTTTCATTGTTGCGAGCCATGCCGATATCTATAAACTCGCGTTAACCTCTCCTTGTTTGATTTTAAAAACGTTTTAAACGTTTGGCATTGCTTTCCTCAGGTAGCTGTACCTTCCTCCGTGGATGTGTTAGTTGTTGCTCTCGAATCCTGAGGGTCTTCTAACATTATAGCCACAAATTGGTTGCGTTGCTCCTGTTTGGCTATACCATACTGATGACGACTAATAAGTCAGAAACACGTGTCTGTGGTTGCATTCCATCTTATGCATATTTTGTATTTTCATTGTTGCGAGCCATGCCGATATCTATAAACTCGCGTTAACCTCTCCTTGTTTGATTTTAAAAACGTTTTAAACGTTTGGCATTGCTTTCCTCAGGTAGCTGTACCTTCCTCCGTGGATGTGTTAGTTGTTGCTCTCGAATCCTGAGGGTCTTCTAACATTATAGCCACAAATTGGTTGCGTTGCTCCTGTTTGGCTATACCATACTGATGACGACTAATAAGTCAGAAACACGTGTCTGTGGTTGCATTCCATCTTATGCATATTTTGTATTTTCATTGTTGCGAGCCATGCCGATATCTATAAACTCGCGTTAACCTCTCCTTGTTTGATTTTAAAAACGTTTTAAACGTTTGGCATTGCTTTCCTCAGGTAGCTGTACCTTCCTCCGTGGATGTGTTAGTTGTTGCTCTCGAATCCTGAGGGTCTTCTAACATTATAGCCACAAATTGGTTGCGTTGCTCCTGTTTGGCTATACCATACTGATGACGACTAATAAGTCAGAAACACGTGTCTGTGGTTGCATTCCATCTTATGCATATTTTGTATATATATATTCTATAACACTATAAAACAGTGTTGAAATTATCGGGAATTGCGGTCTGTGGCTTAGATTGAAACTACATTTAATTCTGTTGAATTTCGATATTTCGATGAGTATTTATTAATTTTTCATCTTCATCAGGAACAAACTACAAAATTAACTAACAGTTAGGTACCAACATAATATTACAATGATATAACTTACGAATTGTTGTAGGTATGTTATATAAAGCAATTTAACTTAAAGCTATGCATGTCGTTTCACGAGAACGTCGAGGGCGGCACTGAGTCAGGTATCTTTTCTCACATGTGTTAAGGGTCAAAAGTTCCAATATCGAGCCATCTGTTTAATATTCTGCTATTTTTCGAATTTTAAAACATTGCAGTAAATTTCGCTTAATCTACTTGTGTCTGATTTGTAATTAATTGAACGTTTATTACTGTTTATGTGGTACATCTCGAGGAACAATCTTTTCTTATAATTGCTTTCTGAATCTAAGATCTTGATATCTGACAAATTAAATTGGTGTCCTGTTGTTATGGAATGGTGTGCTGCTGCACAAGTATTTTTGTGTGTTTTACAATCACTTTTGTGCTGCGTTATTCTTTGTTTCAGCCACTGCGATGTTTGTCCTATATACTGCCCATCACATTCGAGACAAGAAAGTTGATAGATGATATGACTCTGATTTAGAAGCGGTGTCTGGTCTTTAAGCTTCGAGAATAAGCTGTAGTTGGATATGCTATTGTATTTCGCTATTTTGATTTTAGGAATTCCGTTCAGCAGCTTGATTATATTGTTGGTTAAGCCATTTATGAAGGGCAACTTTTTGTAAATCACGGGATCTGATAGTCTGTTGTCACGTTGCCCGTCGTATAAGTCTGAGTTATATATCAGTTGCTTAAGAATTTTACTTGGATAGCCGTTGTTCAAGAATATGTTGTAGAGTGTTTTTAAATTCTTTTGTGTGAACAGGTCATTGCTGATGTGTAAAATTCTGTTTTTCATTGCCACAACAGTGTTGTGTTTTTGGCTTTTCGAGTGCTGAGAGAAATAATTTATATATCTTCCAGAGTCAGTTGGTTTCTGATACCAATCCAAAATTATCTTGTTCTCTGTGGTTCTTATCACCTTAGTGTCTAAAAAGGGCACACTTTGTTCTTTCTCCTCCTCAACGGTAAATTGTAGGTGTTTGTGAAATCCATTGAAGAGGTCCAGTGTAGTTTGAATAGAGTCCTCGGGGATCGCACTTATCACATCATCCACATATTTGTATATGAACGGTAACTTGAACGGTAGTCGTGGAATTACTATATTAAATAGATGATCTAAAACTATTGTGGCTAGAATGGGGCTGATAGGAGAGCCCATGGGAGTGCCAAATATTTGTGAGTAAAAAGTTCCACCGAAAGAAAAGTAAACATTAGAAAAAATAAAGTCGATTAGTTTGAAGAAGTTATTCTTACTTAGTGTGGTGTTGGGTTCTATTAAGTGCCAATTTTGCTCTAAAATTTCAATAATCAAGTTGAGAGGAATATTCGTGAAAAGCGATACCGCATCTAAGGATATAAGTACATAGGTTTGAGGAATTGTAACATTCTTAATTAGTTCTACAAACGTAAATGTATCTTTCACATTATAATTAGTTTGATATTCAAAAGTGGCAGTTAGAATGTTTGCCAAGTATTTCGAGATGTTGTATGTAGTGGAGTTGATTGAGCTGATGATAGGGCGAAGAGGAACATTGCTTTTGTGAATTTTTGGTAGACAGTATAACTTTGGAAACATCGAGTTGTAGATCATTAGTTGTTTTGCAGCATTAGCGTCTATCTCACCTATGGATTTCAGGTTCTTAATAATATTGTTGTATTTGGTTTGTATTTTCACCGTTGGATCAGTGTTTAATTTGGTGTACGTGGAAGAATCCTGTAGCATTATCTCAGTTTTATCCATATATTCTGATTTATCCATGGCAACCGTACACCCACCTTTGTCTGATTGCAAAATGTATAGATCTGGATTTGATTTCAAAAACTTGCGTGTTTTTTCAAACATCCTGTTGAAGTGGTTTGGTTTGTTTGTTGTAGTGTGGTTCACATAATTAGTTATGATGTTGGTTGCTCTAGCTCGTACGACATCCTTTGATTAATAACGCAGCACAAAAGTGATTGTAAAACACACAAAAATACTTGTGCAGCAGCACACCATTCCATAACAACAGGACACCAATTTAATTTGTCAGATATCAAGATCTTAGATTCAGAAAGCAATTATAAGAAAAGATTGTTCCTCGAGATGTACCACATAAACAGTAATAAACGTTCAATTAATTACAAATCAGACACAAGTAGATTAAGCGAAATTTACTGCAATGTTTTAAAATTCGAAAAATAGCAGAATATTAAACAGATGGCTCGATATTGGAACTTTTGACCCTTAACACATGTGAGAAAAGATACCTGACTCAGTGCCGCCCTCGACGTTCTCGTGAAACGACATGCATAGCTTTAAGTTAAATTGCTTTATATAACATACCTACAACAATTCGTAAGTTATATCATTGTAATATTATGTTGGTACCTAACTGTTAGTTAATTTTGTAGTTTGTTCCTGATGAAGATGAAAAATTAATAAATACTCATCGAAATATCGAAATTCAACAGAATTAAATGTAGTTTCAATCTAAGCCACAGACCGCAATTCCCGATAATTTCAACACTGTTTTATAGTGTTATAGAATATACTTGCACGGTCGATAAATACATCGGATTTCGAATCCAGTTCTATATATATATATATATATATATATATATATATATATATATATATATATATATATATATATATATATATATATATATATATAATATTAGTGACGTCATCCATCTGGGCCCGATGATGTAATCGATGATTTTTTAGATGAGAGTAGGGGTTGTGTGATAGCTCATTTGAAAGGTTATTTAATTTTCTATTCAGTAATATAAACATTAACATAATTATTTATACAGGCTGTACAAAAATTTTTTTTATTAAATTAGACAAAAAGAAGAAAAATTTTTTTTGTACACCCTGTATAAATAATTATGTTAATGTTTATATTAATGGATAGAGAATTAAATAACCTTTCAAATGAGCTATCACACAACCCCTACTCTCATTTAAAAAAATCATCGATTACGTCATCACGCCCAGATGGATGACGTCACTAGTATTATGTATATGCCAAAAAGTCCTAATTTAAGAATAAAAATCGACCTGTCTGAGGATTTCTCTTCAAATTTGCCCATTCTCGAGATAATGAATTTATGCAAACTCAAACGTCCTCACTTATACTACACTACTACAGTGTCGCGCCCGCTTGATTAGCAATTAAAAAACAAAGGGGTTTTCGATATTGTATTGCAAAAAACTCTTCGCGATTTCATCAATAAATGTTTAAAGAATATCTACCTACTTTGGCAACATTGAAATTTTTAGTTAAATGTCCGATTTAAGGTTAAAAATTGCCGATTTCGCAATTTTCAAAATTTTTTATCGCTTATATAACAAAAACTATTAACTTAAGAGAAAAGTCACTAAAGACCTTTTCTGTTTGGAATGATTCAAAAAACCTAAAAAAACTTTGTTCGATGCAAAAATGATAATTTTAGGAAAAACCCCTAATCTTTCCCCTCGCCTGGCAAGGTCCTATGCTGTTCAGAATCGCCTGGCATTGTACACATTTCTTCTAAATGACTTACTCAAACACATACTTAAATTTAAACTTTACAGGAGAAATTTTATTTTTCCCCTAAACTATGCACTTTTCGATTCACCTGGAAGATACACGTGCAGGGCTGATGTCTGCCAGGTCATGGTTTTTAGCCTTGGTGTGCTATGATAAATTATCACTATACAAATTTCTAGCCTTACAGGAAGACCGTTAGTCGGAGGGTTCACTAGCTCTTAGACTTTGCCTAGCCTCCTTGACAACAGGTAGTCCTAGAAATAGCGCTATCGGGGGATGGCAGGAGACAGATTTAAATCAAAACGAAACCGTCTATGTTCTATTTTTACTAGTGCCATACTCTGTATTAGAATACAGACTCGTATTAGAAGAATCGTTTCATATACAGTTCATGCTCAATTTATTAGACTCACCCTAGAAATATGAGTTTTTTAATTTCAAGCACCTTAAAAGTATTTCCAAAATGATACGGAACTGCTAAATGGATTAAATAACAATTACTTAATAATCATGCTACATAATTAAGTTAAAATGGTGAAATTTTTTGTTGAATTTTGAAAACTTGACAGATGGTAATAGAATAAATATGCTTAAAGTGAGTCGATTTTTTTGAACTTGTAGTTTTTTAGTTAAATTATTGATTGGCGTTCAATTTTTGTAAAATTTGCAGTGGTGAGTGTTAATATTGTTCCATATTAATGTTAGTTTTTCATTTGTTTGATTTATTTTAAGATATTAATTTAAATACAGTAGAACCTGCCATATCCGGACCTGTCATATCCGGGCCTCCCCATATCCGGACGGTTCTGCGCCGTCCGGATCAACCGAAATCTACCGAGGAAGGCAGTCCTGCTGTTGGACAACGCACTAAAAGAAGAACTAAAAGATGGCGAAATAATGTATTATAGAATCTATAAAACGTGTCTATCGACGAAAGTTATTGACGGCGTTGATTACTGGAATGTATGAAGGAGAAAACGTTTCAGAGACTATAAAAGAAGTAGTGGTCTTGATATCCGGATTTTTTCATATCCGGATTGGTCTGTCGCCACATTGATCCGGATATGGTAGGTTTTACTGTATGTTAATTTCTAAAAGATTAATATCTTTTAGATATCTTATATGTTAATTTCTAAAAGATTCATATCTTCGATTTAAATTTTTTAATATGGGTGATTGAAAAAATCTTTCTGTTTGAGCAAATCTCTTCTGTTACTACTGCTCTATTAGAAAATACCACATGTAATCAAAGAGAAACAACCAAAAAATGTGGTGTATCTTAATCGTCAGTTCGAAGGTTGAGTCAAAAACTTAAAGAGAAACATCCTGTTAGATCGGTTTGGAGGGCTCGGTATGGCTGAAAGATTTGTCACACCCGGAGGGCAACGAATTTTAAAGAATTTGACTGTAAAACAGAATAGTCATCCATAGCGGTATAAGGAATAAATTGGAAGAATCAGAAAGTTCAGTATCTGAGTCGACTGCATGCCGAAATTTGTACAGTATGGGATTCAAATGTCCTAGGACAGTTAAGGCACAGGCCTAGGCCAAAACCATCACCACAAATGCTCAAGATACGCTTAATTTCAGCCAATTTGCATAAATATTATATGACTACAGAGTCTTTATAGTACATTCTTTCACGATTTTTGCTGTAAATTTTAAAGAACCGCTTGGATTAACATGAAATTTGGCATACGCATAGCTAACATGTCAAAGAAAAAAAGTGATATGGTGCCGATGTGTGCTTTTGCCCTGGGAGTGACGTTCACCCGATCTCGGGGGTGAAAAATATATGTCCAAGATAAGTCCCGAAATATATAAACTGACTAATTCTAAGCAACTTTTGTTCTATAGAGTTTTTTCACCAAAACAATACTTTTCGAGTTATTTGCAAGTGAATATGTTCATTTTTCAACAAAATAACCACGTTTTTAGACGGTTTTCCGCAAATAACTCAAAACCTTAGCATTTTGTCAAAAAAAGTATTCTTAGCAAAACTATAGCCTATAAAAAAGTGAAAAAAACGGTGTATATATTAGCTCTCTATAACAAGCAAAAGCAGAGTTATAGCTAATGAAAAATAGGTTCATATTCGAAAAATTCCAAATAGAATAATTCAATGTGAAATATTCAAATAATGAAGCATTTTTGGGGAAAACACATTACAACTTTTTTAAAGTGTTTAAAAAAAGATTTATTTCTGTTTTTATAAAAAAAATTTCTAGCATCAAATGTAAGCAAGTTACGCTGAAAATAAAGTTGGTCCCTTTTGTTTTGGCAAAAAAAATCAGGAAGATCACCCCCCAATTAGCAACTTAAATGAAATTAATCGTTACCGCTTCACAAGTTACTTTACTTATGTTGTGTTTATATGATCTGTAGGTTCCATCGATTCAAAGTGCTTATTTTTGAAGAAAAAAAAATGGTTTTAAAGTAAAATTTTTAAAAATTTTAAGTTTGAAAAAAATGCTTTTTTTCAAAATAACTTAAAAAATAATTAGATATACCAAAAATCTTAAACAATCAAAACAGTCGGCTTTACTTTTCTGAATATCTTGTATTTTTTTGTTTTTCTGTAAGACAAAAATTGGTTAAGATTCGGTGTTTTTAAATTTGCATACACTCGTGATAAGTGACTCGTTCAAGCCCTTTTAACTACAGCTCTTTCAAAAATAAGGACTTTGAACCGATGAAACTTAAAGATCATATGATCAATACATACGCGAGTAAAAAACTTGTGAAGTGGTAACAATTAAGTTCATTTGAAATGCTAATTAGGGGGTGATTTTCCCGATTTCTTACTAAAAAAAGGGACCAACTTTATTTTGAGCGTAACTTGTTTACTTTTGATGCTAATTTTTTTTTTAACAAAAATAAGCATTTTTTTTTAAAAGTTAAAATGAGTTTTCCCCAAAAATGTGGTTTGGTTTTTGGTTATGGCACGTTAAAATATTCGATTTGGAATTTGACGAATATGAACCTATTTTTCATAAGCTATAACTCTACTTCTACTAGGTATTGTCACCTAATATTTACACCATGTTTTTCACTTTTTTACGTGCTATATTTTTGATAAGATTTTTTTTTTCGACGAAATACTTACTTTTTGAGTTTATTTGCGAAAAACCGTCTGAAAACGTGGTTATTTTGTAGAAAAATTAACATATTCACTCGCAAATAACTCGAATAGTATAACTTGGCGAAAAAACTTTATAGAACAAAAGTTGCTTAGAATTAGTCATTTTATCCATTTCCGGACATATTTCGAATATATATTTTTCACCACCAAAAGGGGGTGAAATTCACCCCTAGGGCAAAAGCACACATCGGCACAATATCACTTTTTTTCTATGACTTGTTAGCTATGTGTATGCCAAATTTCATGTCAATCCAAGCGGTTCTTTAAAATTTAGAGGTTTTGCAATATTTTACCTTTAAAGAACGTACTATTATGCAAATTGGCCCAAACTAAGCGTTATTTGAGCATTTATGGTGATAGTCGGTTGCTTGGTTGGTTCCTTAACTGGCCTATAACATTGGAATCCCAGACTATACAAATTTCGGCGTGCAGTGGACTCAGATACTGAATACTCTGATTCTTCCAATTCATTCCTTATATCGCTATGAATGACTCTTCTGTATTTTACAGCTAAATTCTTTAAAATTTGTTGCCCTACGGGTGTGACTGAAATCTTTCTGCCATACCGACCCCTCCAAACCAATCTAACCGGATGTTTCTCTTTAAGTTTTTGACTCAACCTTCGAACTGACGATTAAGATACACCACATTTTTTGGTTATTTCTCTTTGACTACATGTGGTATTTTCTAATAGAGCAGTAACAGAAGAGATTTGCTCAACAGAAATATTTTTACAATCACCCATATTAAAAAATTCCAATCGAAGATATTCGTCTTTTAAAAACTAACATATTTAAATCAATAACTTAACATAAATTAAACAAATTAAAAACTAACATTAACATGGAACAATATTAACACTTACCACTACAAATTTTACGAAAATTGAACGCTAATCACTAATTTAACTAAAAAACTAAAGTTGAAAAAAATCGACTCATTTTCCACTTTTAGCACATTCTATTACATCTGTCAAGTTTTCAAAATTCAATAAAAAATTTCACCTTAATTATGTAGCACGATTATTAAGTAATTGTTATTTAACCCACTTAGCAGTCCCACATCACTTTGGAAATACTTTTAAGGTGCTTGAAATAAAAAAACTCATATTTCTAGGGTGAGTCAAATAAATTGAACAGGGACTGTAGGTTCTCTGAATCGCATGTTGGAATATTTTCCTAGCGGTGCCTTTTGATATTTTCGTATGGGTTAACAGAGAGCTTGAATGTAGTCGACATTCATTTCACTTATTCCCCGTTAGAGGGAGTTCTAACCTTACTCCTATTAACTTATATATATATATATATATATATATATATATATATATATATATATATATATATATATATATATATATATATATATATATATATATATCAAACAAATGAAATAGAGAATGTGGAAAAATCCCCTTACGAACAATTCACACATCCACCATTTCAGGTTGGGAAAAATTTCTTGAATAGAATCAAAGATCCAAACACCTGTTCTTAGAAATGTGTTTCGCCCTCTTCAACCTCTCTGGGCTTATCAATAAAGATGAGAGGTTGAATATCTTTAGACACATTCCATCAAAAAACAACATTCGAGACCCAAACATAGCAGGAGCGTATATCTACGCCGCATAATCTGACCATGACAGCCTCACGTTTTAATTCCCTAATTACTATAAGTAAAATATATGTTTGAAAAACAAAAAAACAAAAGATGTAAATCTTTGAAACACACTCAGTGATCAAAAGATCTAAGTTATTGGTTTACCGACCAAACGTAACTAAATCAAACAAATGAAATAGAGAATGTTGAAAAATCCCCTTACGAACAATTCACACATCCACCATTTCAGGTTGGGAAAAATTTCTTGAATAGAATCAAAGATCCAAACACCTGTTCTTAGAAATGTGTTTCGCCCTCTTCAACCTCTCTGGGCTTATCACTAAAGATGAGAGGTTGAATATCTTTAGACACATTCCATCAAAAAACAACATTCGAGACCCAAACATAGCAGGAGCGTATATCTACGCCGCATAATCTGACCATGACAGCCTCACGTTTTAATTCCCTAATTACTATAAGTAAAATATATGTTTGAAAAACAAAAAAACAAAAGATGTAAATCTTTGAAACACACTCAGTGATCAAATGGTTTACCGACCAAACGTAACTAAATCAAACAAATGAAATAGAGAATGTGGAAAAATCCCCTTACGAACAATTCACACATCCACCATTTCCCAACCTGAAATGGTGGATGTGTGAATTGTTCGTAAGGGGATTTTTCCACATTCTCTATTTCATTTGTTTGATTTAGTTACGTTTGGTCGGTAAACCAATAACTTAGATCTTTTGATCACTGAGTGTGTTTCAAAGATTTACATCTTTTGTTTTTTTGTTTTTCAAACGTATATTTTACTTATAGTAATTAGGGAATTAAAACGTGAGGCTGTCATGGTCAGATTATGCGGCGTAGATATACGCTCCTGCTATGTTTGGGTCTCGAATGTTGTTTTTTGATGGAATGTGTCTAAAGATATTCAACCTCTCATCTTTATTGATAAGCCCAGAGAGGTTGAAGAGGGCGAAATATATATATATATATATATATATATATATATATATATATATATATATATATATATATATAATAGAAATTTTTTTAATTCCTGGGTTTTCGGTCTGATAAAAATAAAACACTTTATTATGGCTTAAACGTTTCGGCTAATTGCCATTTTCAATAAGCACTTTAATGAATAATTGTAAACATTACATAAAACAAAACAAAAGACTAAAATTTACATTGCACTTGTTGGCTTGGCGTTTTGTTGTTGTGCAATGTAAATTTTAGTCTTTTGTTTTGTTTTATGTAATGTTTACAATTATTCATTAAAGTGCTTATTGAAAATGGCAATTAGCCGAAACGTTTAAGCCATAATAAAGTGTTTTATTTTTATCAGACCGAAAACCCAGGAATTAAAAAAATTTCTATTTAATAATTTACGGTCAGGAAATAACTAAACTATATATATATATATATATATATATATATATATATATATATATATATATATATATATATATATATATAGAAATGGTGGATGTGTGAATTGTTCGTAAGGGGATTTTTCCACATTCTCTATTTCATCTATTTATATATATATATATATATATATATATATATATATATATATATATATATATATATATATTGATGCACGTTAAGTTGTGACTTCCGGTATACAGAAGAGGCTGTCTGGCTTCCACCTTTTCTACTTGGGATTATTTTTTAAAAATTGCATATTTGATAAGAGGGGGGGTGCTACGATAGATCTACATATTGAGGGGAAAGGATTTACCATAATAAATGTTGTATATATATAGGTATATACGGAAGCGGACATAATACGTTGTGGCTTCTGTAAATAGGGTAGTTCAAGTCGCGTTGTCACTTCCAGCGATGTTGTCATGTTTTTGGAAGTCACAACGTCTCTTCTGCCAAATTTACCTCGTAGTTTGAGCGTGATCTGTTATCTTAGAGTCTCACACTTGGCAGTGGAATTCATTGGTATCTAGCGTTCCAATAAGAATGTCTTCTTTTTAAAGTGCCTACCCGTTCCGGATGTTGGCGATCATCATGGCTATCTTGACTTTGTTTACCGCAGCGCGGGACAGTTCAGTGGTAGTCATGTTATACCACGTTCGTAAAGTTTACCACTTTTACCACGTCCTCTTTTACCACTTACCTTCACTTGAAAAATCCGTTGGAGAAGGCGGTAACGTTCTTGATTTCTCATTATATGTCATTTTCGCATTGGAAATCGAAATTGGTTAATTGGTTTAATTGGTTAATTGGTTAAACGGCTTAATTCTATATATAAAATATCATTAATATTATATAGTTTAACTGTAATAATAATTGTTACAATAATTAAAACTATGCATTAGTCAATTACAGCTATTAATGAACATAATTCTGTGAATGAATATGAGTCTGTAATTCGGACCCCCGGAGAATTACAGAGGAATTAATTTATTAAACACAACACTAAGTGATAACAAACACACTGAATACAATTATAAGATTAGCAGAAGAACAACAAGGTTTTAGGTCGGGAAGATCATGTACCGACGCTATATTTATAATGAGGCAGATTCAAGAGAAATCAGTAGAATACAACAAACCGGCATACTTATGTTTCGTCGATTTTAAAAAGGAATTTGACAGAGTCAAATTAAAAGACGTTATCCATTTATTGTACGCAAGAGAGGTAACTCTAGGAATAATTAAAACGATCGAAAATATCTATCAGAACAACACGATCAGAGTAAAAGTAGATAAAGAACTAACTGACCCAATTGAAGCTGGCAATGGGATAAGACAGGGAGAAAATTAAGAATTTTCCGAGCTCTGTTAATATGATATATTTCTGCACACGTTTAAAGCAAAAAACTTTTAATAATTAGATACAATTATTCTATTATAGAGTGAACTCTCCCTTGGATGGACAGTAGTTGATCCGCATAATCTGTCCGTTTAAGGCAGGCGTCCGTTTAAGGGAAAAATAAATATGATATAATTAATTATTTTTAATGAGAAATAAGCCACAATTTTACTAAAAAAAATTATTTCATTAACGTTTCGACGCCCAAGTCGTGTGTCATCAAAATAAATATTAGTAGAGTAACAATGTATTACTAGAGTAATATTTTGTATTTTGACAACGACAAATATAAAAATGCCACAAGGAAATAGCTCCAGAACAACAATGAATATGTTAATTTAAAATTTTTAATAACTTTAATAACTAAAATTATTTCAGTTACTTTAATTATATGTACATATAGGTTGATGGCTCAGATCATGCACAAAATTTATTGTGAAATTTAATCCGAAAATAATTTACGAAATTTTTACCAAAACGCTAAGACCTACAAATTAATACAATGACGTCTATTGAACTCAAATATCTTCATTCGACAATTAAGTTAAGATTCATATTTCAGTCAAAACACAAAAATTTATCGAGGTATTTATTATCAGAGTAATAATGGGGTCAGCAATTCTTTCATGGATCGACATACACATTAAAATTTTGCTTGCGTTGCTAACAGTTAAAAGATGTGAACAGATTTGTATTACATAATTAATATAGCGTAAACAGTATTCATACCTAATATCAAATATCACTCGTGTAAAGATCTGTTGCCCGATCAAGGAATACAAAACTTATCGAAAACCTCCAAAAAATAAATTAAGGATGAAAATTTGGGAATAGGTAGTTGAAATTGTCTATTATTATATAAGAAAATGTTTACAATTCTACATCTCCTCCATTTTACAAAAATGGAGGGGAATACACCCTTCTTGGGGTTGAAAATATACATTCAAAATAAGTCGGGAATTGGATAAAATAACTAATTTTAAGCAACTTTTGTTCTATAGAGTTTTTTCACTAAGTCAATACTTTTCGAGTTATTTGCAAGTGAATATGTTCATTTTTATGCTTATGAACGGTTTTTCGCAAGTAACTCAAAAAGTAAGTATTTTATCGAAAAATGTATTCTTAGCAAAAATATAGCTTATAAAAAAGTGAAACAAATGGTGTACACATGAAGTCTGTTGACCCAGAAGAAGCAGAGTTGTAGCTAATGAGGAGTAGGTCCTTCTTCGTCAAATTTCAAATCAAATGTTTCGACGTGAAATAACCAAAAAACGGAGCACTTTTCAGGGAAAATTAATTACAACTTTTTTAAAGTGTTTAAAAAAAGGTTTATTTTTGTTTTTTAAAAGAACTTTTAACGTTAAAAGTAAGTGAGTTACGCTCAAAATATTGTTACGCAAATAAAAGGGCTCAACCCTTTTTATTTTTTGGTATAAAAATCGCGAAAATCACCCCCTAATTAGCATCTCAAATAAATTTAATCGTTACCGCTTCACACTTTACTTTTCTTATGTATTCTTTATATGATCTGTAAGTTTCATCGGTTCAAAGTGCTTCTTTTTGAAATGGCTTTAGTTAAAATGGCTTGAACAAGTCACTAATCACGAGTGTATGCAAATTTTGAACAGTCTTAGCATAACCAATTTTTGTCTACCAGGAAAACAAAGAATCCAAAATAATCAGAAAAGCAAAACGTACATTTTATTACTGTTTGAGGTTTTTGGTATTACTAATAATTTTTCAGTTATTTTGAAAAAAAAAGTAATTTTTTTCAAAATCAGAAAAAATGTTTTATTTTAAAACCAATTTTTTTCAAAATTGAACAGTTTGAACCAATAAAACTTATAGATCATTATAAAGAATACATAAACAAAATACCTTGTGAAGCAGTAACGATTCATTTTATTTGGGATGCTAATTAGGGGGTGATTTTCGCGATTGTTTTTACCAAAATATAAAAGGGAGCAAAAATATTTTGAGCGTAACTCACTTACTTTTAATGTTAGAAGTTAAAAAAAAAACAAAAATAAACCTGTTTTTAAACACTTTAAAAAAATTTTTAATAAGTTTTCCCCGGAAAGTTCTCCGTTTTTTGGTTATTTCACTTTAAAATATTCGATTTGGAATTGGGCGAATAAGGACCTACTTTTCATTAGTTACAACTCCGCTTCTACTGGGTATACAGATTTCATGCGTACTCCATTCTTTTCCCTATTTATAAGCTATATTTTTACTACGAATATCTTCTTCGATAAAATACTTACTTTTTGAGTTATTTGCGAAAAACCGTCTAAAAAATGTTTTTTGTTGTTAAAAATGAATATATTCACTCGCAAATAACTCTATATTTTTCACCCCCGAGAAGGGGTATTCCCCTCAATTTTTGTAAAATGGAGGGTGTGTAGAGTAGTTAACTTTTTCTTATATAATAATAGACAATTTCAACTACCTATTCCCAAATTTTCATCCTTCCTTTATTTTTTTTTGGGTCAGATCGGGCTATGTATCAATTTGAAACGATAAAAAATGACCTACAGTATCATACGCAAAGCATGCGAAACATGGGTGCTGAAAAGTCAGAAACAGACCTTTTAGAAAGATTGCAGAGAAAAATGCTAAGAGCAATATAATATGGAGGTGCGAAAATAGATCAGTGGAGAAGAAGAACCAAGAAAGAACTGGAAGAACTGTATAAAGAGTCAACGATAACGATGACGATCAAAGCACAGAGAATAATATTTGGGGCAAATCGAAAGAATGAGAAGTAAAAGAATGCCAAAATGGTACTCTTACGTAGACCATAACAAAAGAGAAGGAAAGGCAGGCCAAGAGAAAGATGGGAGGACAGTGTGTACGAAGACCTGAAGAAAAGTAACATTGAGAGATTGTATAAATGGACTGAATTGTAATTATATAAAATTTATAAGACTAAAATAAAATGTAGTCAGAAATGTAAAAGTTTTATTCCTAGGCCAACAAGGAATATTGAGCTTAATAAATAATAAAAAATGTAGTTTTATATCGTAAAATATTTGGAAAAAGTTCTTCATTTTATATTTACTATCCACATTTGCGGATACGTGCTGTCGTGCACGGATGGGTGCTGTCGCCACAATTATTCAATGTGTACTCCCAACTAATATTTCAGGAGGCACTATGGGAAAGAATTGAAGGTGTAAGGATTGGAGGGAGCATCATTAATAACATAAGATTTGCAGACGATACCGCAATCATGGCAGAGAAAATAGACAATTTACAAATTCTCCTATATATCATTAACAGAGAAAGCAAAAAGATGGGACTAACAATGAATATAAATAAAACCACATTAGTGGTGATCTCAAAAAACCCTGTTGACAACATACATCTGACATTGGAGGTAAACCGATAGAAAGAACCGAGAGGTATAAATACCTAGGAGCAATTATAAACTCACAATTAGATCAAGATGAGGAAATAAAGGTGAGAATAGAAATAGCTCAAAAAGGATTTATAAAATTCAAGTTAATGTTTACAAATAAGAAATTGAGTATGGACATTAGATTGAGGTTCGTCGAATGTTATGTTTGGTCGCAACTACTATATGGGGTAGAAGCTTGGACTCTAAAAGCACAATCCGTAAAAAAATTGGAGGCATTCGAGATGTGGCTGTATAGGCTTATTCTGAAAATTCCTTGGACTGCAAAAGTCTCAAACGAAGAATTGTTAAGAAGAATTGGACATGGCAGGAAGTTTATGAACACAATTAAAATAAGAAAAACATCGTATCTGGGCCACATACTTCGTAACTATAAATACTCTCTGCTACACGTCATCATGCAAGGAAGAGTAGCGGGGAAAAAGTTTTGGGAAGAAAGAAGAAATCTTGGCTGAGGAATATCAGAGATTGGACTAACCTCAGTGTTGAACAGATATTTCACTTTGAAAAAGACAGAGAAGCGTTTAAAAAGGTGATCGCCAACCTTGGTTAGAAGACGGCATAAGAAGAAGAAGAAGATCCGCATTTACACATCATTTTTACTGTCAACGTCCGGTGTTGAGTGTCAGTTGTCAGTTGAAGGGTACAGGTTCATATATCGCCGAATTATTTTTGTTTGAAAAACCGTCCATATAGAGGAGGTGCCCGGCAAAGGGAGGTGTCTGTTAAGAGGGAGTTTACTGTATTTCATATTATTACTAGAATTTATTACTTTATTAGAGCTATTTATCACTTTTAATTCATTGTTTCAATTTTTTTGTGTGTTTTTATACTTTTACTTACTTCCGAAGTAACAATCACTAAAATTGACTTTTCAGCCTAGGTCCAAAATACATATACGCGATTTTTGGCAATTTCGTAAAAATGAAAATACTTACCTAAATTTATTTTTTAATAAGGTTTTTAAAAAATAATTTATATTATTTAATGGACACTTTGAACTTTGTACATGTATAATATACTAATTATAGAGATAATATATTTAATTTAACGCTAACTATGAAAGTAAATCAGATCTGCTATTACTCATATTTAAATAACAGCTGCACAAAATACTACGACCGCAAATCTATAACAATGAAATGTCTGGCGTCTGGGAACGTTTGCACAGCGTTGCCAAATAACGGAAGTCACAACGAGCGGTGTGGTATACGGAAGTCCCTACGCGTTGTGTATATCACGTGCATTCTCGTACGGGAGCGACACTAGCGCTGATGATATACCGTCGTACTAAAATCTGATCTTATGAGTATATTAGATACGATGTGACTTCTAGTGAAATTTTTGATATAAGCCTTCTAATACCATCTAGTAGCCAAATTCGTAAAAATTTAGGCAAAACGTTGTGACTTCCGAAATCGGAAGTCATAACGGTATATATGAAGTGACAACGTATTACGAGTATCTACTTTGGAAGTTACATGGATACATGTATCAATATATATATATATATATATATATATATATATATATATATATATATATATATATATATATATATATATATATATATATATATATATGTTCGAAAAGGTTTCCGCGGTTAATACAATGAAACTTAAAGCTAAAATCAATATCAATAAAAGAATTAATATTAAAAATAAACTCACCAGGCTTCCGGGTTGAACCGCGTCCTCTCTGACGTCATCTTCAGGGCTTCCGGGGTCTCAGTCTCCTGAGGCTCCAGACACTAGACTCACTACTCACTGCACTACTGCTGTTGTTGACGCTGGGGCGGTTATTTATACCGTGGACTGACGTGGCTGTCGATGACGTGGCGGAGTGGGAATTAGCGCGAAGACTATTCGGAGCGGGATTTGGATTGGCGCGAAGAATTTTGACGGCGGGAATTGGAGCAGACGATGTTTTCTTTAGGAGGGGTCTCCAAGTCGAAGGTAAACGGATGCCGTCATCTCTTTTATTGAGACAATTTGGCCGTTTTTCGATTTCTATAGCTTTTCGGATAATCCTTTGTTTATAGAAGCGAATGGGGGCTATGGTTCTGGAGTGTTCAAAGTCAATTTTGTGACCTGTATGAAGATGGTGTTGGCCTAGGGCTGAAACTGAATCTGAATTGCGAACAGATATGGAATGTTCATAAATCCTATTTTGGATTCTACGATTGGTTTGTCCTATGTAAGATCGGGGCAGTCTGCACAAGGAATTTCATAAACTCCGTGTTGTTCATTTGGAATGTTGTCTTTTACGGATCGGACAAGAGATGAAAGTTTTTGGTGGGGGGTAAATATTGTTTTTATTCCTCGTGGTTTAAGAATTCTGTCGATTTTGTCAGTAACACCTCTGATATATGGAAGAAAAGCTTTCGTATGATCAGAATCAGACTCATTGGGTTTGGATTGAGCTGGAGATTGATCTCCAGCTCAATCCAAGTATGATCAGAATCAGACTCATTGGGTTTGGATTGAGCTGGAGATCAATTCTGATCATACGAAAACGAAAGCTTTTCTTCCATATATCAGAGGTGTTACTGACAAAATCGACAGAATTCTTAAACCACGAGGAATAAAAACAATATTTACCCCCCACCAAAAACTTTCATCTCTTGTCCGATCCGTAAAAGACAACATTCCAAATGAACAACACGGAGTTTATGAAATTCCTTGTGCAGACTGCCCCCGATCTTACATAGGACAAACCAATCGTAGAATCCAAAATAGGACTTATGAACATTCCATATCTGTTCGCAATTCAGATTCAGTTTCAGCCCTAGGCCAACACCATCTTCATACAGGTCACAAAATTGACTTTGAACACTCCAGAACCATAGCCTCCATTCGCTTCTATAAACAAAGGATTATCCGAGAAGCTATAGAAATCGAAAAACGGCCAAATTGTCTCAATAAAAGAGATGACGGCATCCGTTTACCTTCGACTTGGAGACCCCTCCTAAAGAAAACATCGTCTGCTCCAATTCCCGCCGTCAAAAATCTTCGCGCCAATCCAAATCCCGCTCCGAATAGTCTTCGCGCTAATTCCCACTCCGCCACGTCATCGACAGCCACGTCAGTCCACGGTATAAATAACCGCCCCAGCGTCAACAACAACAGTAGTGCAGTGAGTAGTGAGTGTAGTGTCTGGAGCCTCAGGAGACCGAGACTCCGGAAGCCCTGAAGATGACGTCAGAGAGGACGTCGAAAGCTCGGCCCAGAAATAAACGCCGCGGTTCAACCCGGAAGCCTGGTGAGTTTATTTTTAATATTAATTATTTTATTGATATTGATTTTAGCTTTAAGTTTCATATATATATATATATATATATATATATATATATATACATAGAAAAGAAAAATCATTGGCAAATAACTCGCAATGTGAATGTGAATACAAAATTAACAATATAAAAAGATGGAATGCAACTGCAGACAAGTGTTTCTGACTCATTAGTCGTCATCAGTACAGTATAGCCAAGTTAGAAGATAATAGTTTAACTTGGAAAAAGATCACTACAGGAGCAATATTACCATTTGTGACAACAATGTCAGAAGACCCTGCCTTTCAGGGCGACGACCAACACAGTCACGGAGGTAAAGCTACCTGAGGAAAGAAAAGCCAAAACCTTATAAAATAAAGGATGTTAAGTAAGCGAGTACAACTATAAACATAGAAAAGAAAAATCATTGGCAAATAACTCGCAATGTGAATGTGAATACAAAATTAACAATATAAAAAGATGGAATGCAACTGCAGACAAGTGTTTCTGACTCATTAGTCGTCATCAGTACAGTATAGCCAAGTTAGAAGATAATAGTTTAACTTGGAAAAAGATCACTACAGGAGCAATATTACCATTTGTGACAACAATGTCAGAAGACCCTGCCTTTCAGGGCGACGACCAACACAGTCACGGAGGTAAAGCTACCTGAGGAAAGAAAAGCCAAAACCTTATAAAATAAAGGATGTTAAGTAAGCGAGTACAACTATAAACATAGAAAAGAAAAATCATTGGCAAATAACTCGCAATGTGAATGTGAATACAAAATTAACAATATAAAAAGATGGAATGCAACTGCAGACAAGTGTTTCTGACTCATTAGTCGTCATCAGTACAGTATAGCCAAGTTAGAAGATAATAGTTTAACTTGGAAAAAGATCACTACAGGAGCAATATTACCATTTGTGACAACAATGTCAGAAGACCCTGCCTTTCAGGGCGACGACCAACACAGTCACGGAGGTAAAGCTACCTGAGGAAAGAAAAGCCAAAACCTTATAAAATAAAGGATGTTAAGTAAGCGAGTACAACTATAAACATAGAAAAGAAAAATCATTGGCAAATAACTCGCAATGTGAATGTGAATACAAAATTAACAATATAAAAAGATGGAATGCAACTGCAGACAAGTGTTTCTGACTCATTAGTCGTCATCAGTACAGTATAGCCAAGTTAGAAGATAATAGTTTAACTTGGAAAAAGATCACTACAGGAGCAATATTACCATTTGTGACAACAATGTCAGAAGACCCTGCCTTTCAGGGCGACGACCAACACAGTCACGGAGGTAAAGCTACCTGAGGAAAGAAAAGCCAAAACCTTATAAAATAAAGGATGTTAAGTAAGCGAGTACAACTATAAACATAGAAAAGAAAAATCATTGGCAAATAACTCGCAATGTGAATGTGAATACAAAATTAACAATATAAAAAGATGGAATGCAACTGCAAGACAAGTGTTTCTGACTCATTAGTCGTCATCAGTACAGTATAGCCAAGTTAGAAGATAATAGTTTAACTTGGAAAAAGATCACTACAGGAGCAATATTACCATTTGTGACAACAATGTCAGAAGACCCTGCCTTTCAGGGCGACGACCAACACAGTCACGGAGGTAAAGCTACCTGAGGAAAGAAAAGCCAAAACCTTATAAAATAAAGGATGTTAAGTAAGCGAGTACAACTATAAACATAGAAAAGAAAAATCATTGGCAAATAACTCGCAATGTGAATGTGAATACAAAATTAACAATATAAAAAGATGGAATGCAACTGCAGACAAGTGTTTCTGACTCATTAGTCGTCATCAGTACAGTATAGCCAAGTTAGAAGATAATAGTTTAACTTGGAAAAAGATCACTACAGGAGCAATATTACCATTTGTGACAACAATGTCAGAAGACCCTGCCTTTCAGGGCGACGACCAACACAGTCACGGAGGTAAAGCTACCTGAGGAAAGAAAAGCCAAAACCTTATAAAATAAAGGATGTTAAGTAAGCGAGTACAACTATAAACATAGAAAAGAAAAATCATTGGCAAATAACTCGCAATGTGAATGTGAATACAAAATTAACAATATAAAAAGATGGAATGCAACTGCAGACAAGTGTTTCTGACTCATTAGTCGTCATTGTTGTCACAAATGGTAATATTGCTCCTGTAGTGATCTTTTTCCAAGTTAAACTATTATCTTCTAACTTGGCTATACTGTACTGATGACGACTAATGAGTCAGAAACACTTGTCTGCAGTTGCATTCCATCTTTTTATATTGTTAATTTTGTATTCACATTCACATTGCGAGTTATTTGCCAATGATTTTTCTTTTCTATGTTTATAGTTGTACTCGCTTACTTAACATCCTTTATTTTATAAGGTTTTGGCTTTTCTTTCCTCAGGTAGCTTTACCTCCGTGACTGTGTTGGTCGTCGCCCTGAAAGGCAGGGTCTTCTGACATTGTTGTCACAAATGGTAATATTGCTCCTGTAGTGATCTTTTTCCAAGTTAAACTATTATCTTCTAACTTGGCTATACTGTACTGATGACGACTAATGAGTCAGAAACACTTGTCTGCAGTTGCATTCCATCTTTTTATATTGTTAATTTTGTATTCACATTCACATTGCGAGTTATTTGCCAATGATTTTTCTTTTCTATGTTTATAGTTGTACTCGCTTACTTAACATCCTTTATTTTATAAGGTTTTGGCTTTTCTTTCCTCAGGTAGCTTTACCTCCGTGACTGTGTTGGTCGTCGCCCTGAAAGGCAGGGTCTTCTGACATTGTTGTCACAAATGGTAATATTGCTCCTGTAGTGATCTTTTTCCAAGTTAAACTATTATCTTCTAACTTGGCTATACTGTACTGATGACGACTAATGAGTCAGAAACACTTGTCTGCAGTTGCATTCCATCTTTTTATATTGTTAATTTTGTATTCACATTCACATTGCGAGTTATTTGCCAATGATTTTTCTTTTCTATGTTTATAGTTGTACTCGCTTACTTAACATCCTTTATTTTATAAGGTTTTGGCTTTTCTTTCCTCAGGTAGCTTTACCTCCGTGACTGTGTTGGTCGTCGCCCTGAAAGGCAGGGTCTTCTGACATTGTTGTCACAAATGGTAATATTGCTCCTGTAGTGATCTTTTTCCAAGTTAAACTATTATCTTCTAACTTGGCTATACTGTACTGATGACGACTAATGAGTCAGAAACACTTGTCTGCAGTTGCATTCCATCTTTTTATATTGTTAATTTTGTATTCACATTCACATTGCGAGTTATTTGCCAATGATTTTTCTTTTCTATGTTTATAGTTGTACTCGCTTACTTAACATCCTTTATTTTATAAGGTTTTGGCTTTTCTTTCCTCAGGTAGCTTTACCTCCGTGACTGTGTTGGTCGTCGCCCTGAAAGGCAGGGTCTTCTGACATTGTTGTCACAAATGGTAATATTGCTCCTGTAGTGATCTTTTTCCAAGTTAAACTATTATCTTCTAACTTGGCTATACTGTACTGATGACGACTAATGAGTCAGAAACACTTGTCTGCAGTTGCATTCCATCTTTTTATATTGTTAATTTTGTATTCACATTCACATTGCGAGTTATTTGCCAATGATTTTTCTTTTCTATGTTTATAGTTGTACTCGCTTACTTAACATCCTTTATTTTATAAGGTTTTGGCTTTTCTTTCCTCAGGTAGCTTTACCTCCGTGACTGTGTTGGTCGTCGCCCTGAAAGGCAGGGTCTTCTGACATTGTTGTCACAAATGGTAATATTGCTCCTGTAGTGATCTTTTTCCAAGTTAAACTATTATCTTCTAACTTGGCTATACTGTACTGATGACGACTAATGAGTCAGAAACACTTGTCTGCAGTTGCATTCCATCTTTTTATATTGTTAATTTTGTATTCACATTCACATTGCGAGTTATTTGCCAATGATTTTTCTTTTCTATGTTTATAGTTGTACTCGCTTACTTAACATCCTTTATATATATATATATATATATATATATATATATATATATATATATATATATATATTGATGCACGTTAAGTTGTGACTTCCGGTATACAGATGAGGCTGTCTGGCTTCCACCTTTTCTACTTGGGATTATTTTTTAAAAATTGTATATTTGATAAGAGGGGGGGTGCTACGATAGATCTACATATTGAGGGGAAAGGATTTACCATAATAAATGTTGTATATATATAGGTATATACGGAAGCGGACATAATACGTTGTGGCTTCTGTAAATAGGGTAGTTCAAGTCGCGTTGTCACTTCCGGCGATGTTGTCATGTTTTTGGAAGTCACAACGTCTCTTCTGCCAAATTTACCTCGTAGTTTGAGCGTGATCTGTTATCTTAGAGTCTCACACTTGGCAGTGGAATTCATTGGTATCTAGCGTTCCAATAAGAATGTCTTCTTTTTAAAGTGCCTACCCGTTCCGGATGTTGGCGATCATCATGGCTATCTTGACTTTGTTTAATTCTATATATTGACTTAATTCTATATATAAAATATCATTAATATTATATATTTTAACTGTAATAATAATTGTTACAATAATTAAAACTATGCATTAGTCAATTACAGCTATTAATGAACATAATTCTGTGAATGAATATGAGTCTGTAATTCGGACCCCCGGAGAATTACAGAGGAATTAATTTATTAAACACAACACTAAGTGATAACAAACACACTGAATACAATTATAAGATTAGCAGAAGAACAACAAGGTTTTAGGTCGGGAAGATCATGTACCGACGCTATATTTATAATGAGGCAGATTCAAGAGAAATCAGTAGAATACAACAAACCGGCATACTTATGTTTCGTCGATTTTAAACAGGAATTTGACAGAGTCAAATTAAAAGACGTTATCCATTTATTTTACGCAAGAGAGGTACCTCTAGGAATAATTAAAACGATCGAAAATATCTATCAGAACAACACGATCAGAGTAAAAGTAGATAAAGAACTAACTGACCCAATTGAAGCTGGCAATGGGATAAGACAGGGAGACTCCCTGTCTTGTTCTCTATTGTTCAACCTGATCATGGATGAAATAATAAAAAAAAGTAAGAACAAAAGAAAGATACCAAATGGGAGAAAAACAACTTAAAATAATCTGCTATGCAGACGACGCAATACTAATCTCTCAAAGTGAAGATGATTTACAACGTATGCTGCACCAATTTAATATAACCGCTAGAAAATTTAACATGTTGATTTCCCCAAAAAAGACTAAATGCATGGTTATAACAACAAATCTAGTTGTAAATTAGAGCTGGACGGTCAGATAATAGCACAAGTCATAGAGTTTAAATCTCTAGGCATCACACTATCTAGCTCTATCTACGGAAAGCTCGAAACCGAAGTACAAGCTCAGGTGAATAAAGTAAACAGAGCCGCAGGCTGCCTGAATGACACAATATGGAGAAATAAAAATATCGGAAAAGAAATGGAAGGCAGAATTTACAAAAGAGTCCTCAGACTAATAATGACATACGCGACAGAAACACAACCTGATACAGAAAGGACAAAAAGAATGCTAGAAACAGCAGAGATGAAAACACTTCGAAAAATCGATGGTAAGACACTATGTGATAGAGCCAGAAGTGCAGATATACGTATACGACAGAGATGCAAGGTGGACAACATTAATAACTGGGTGAAAAACAGAAGAGTAGAATGGTGGAATGACCACAAAAGCCGAATGACAATAAACAGAGTAGTAAGGACGGCGAGAGACGGTTCCCCAATAGGAAGGCGATCAGTGGGAAGACCACGAAAACGATAGAATGACAACTTACTGGAGTCACATTGAAAAACAGACAGAGTTATGTCTACACAAAAAGATGAAGAAGAAGAATAAATGAATATAATGAATAAAATGATGCTAGGTAATAGTAATTTTAACAAATATTTTTAGTGATTTTATTTTAGCTCCAGGTTATTGTTGGAGTTGGAGTTTACTAACGACATTTTAAATTTAATAATATAATATTGAATAATAAAATATTATGAACAATATAAAGGTAGATACACTCCGGCCAAGAAAATCGAGCTTAGTAACAAATAAAAAACAAAATGTTGCAAATCCTGTAATTGCAAAAAACGCTCAGGGAGTTTGTCAGTGATCCAAAGTCAGTGTCAGTGTCAGTTTTTTTAACAGTAACAGTGATCCAAAAAATTTTTTATGGCACAAAAATAGCAACTGTAACAATTTGTTTAAAACATTTTTAGAATTTTTAAGTGCTTATTTTCCGAGCTCTGTTAATATGATGTATTTCTGCACACGTTTAAAGCAAAAAACTTTTAATAATTAGATACAATTATTCTATTATAGAGTGAACTCTCCCTTGGATGGACAGTAGTTGATCCGCATAAACTGTCCGTTTAAGGCAGGTGTCCGTTTAAGGGAAAAACAAATATGATATAATTAATTATTTTTAATGAGAAATAAGCCACAATTTTACTAAAAAAATTATTTCATTAACGTTTCGACGCCCAAATCGGGTGTCATCAAAATAAATATTACTAGAGTAACAATGTATTACTAGAGTAATATTTTGTATTTTGACAACGACAAATTAAAAATGCCACAAGGAAATAGCTTCAGAACAACAATGAATATGTTAATTTAAAATTTTTAATAACTTTAATAACTAAAATTATTTCAGTTACTTTAATTACATGTACATATAGGTTGATGGCTCAGATCATGCACAAAATTTATTGTGAAATTTAATCCGAAAATAATTTACGAAATTTTAACCAAAACGCTAAGACCTACAAATTAATACAATGACGTCTATTGAACCCAAATATCTTCATTCGACAATTAAGTTAAGATTCATATTTCAGTCAAAACACAAAAATTTATCGAGGTATTTATTATCAGAGTAATAATGGGGTCAGCAATTCTTTCATGGATCGACATACTTACACATTAAAATTTTGCTTGCGTTGCTAACAGTTAAAAGATGTGAACAGATTTGTATTACATAATTAATATAGCGTAAACAGTATTCATACCGAATATCAAATATCACTCGTGTAAAGATCTGTTAGCCCGATCAAGAAATACAAAACTTATCAAAAACCTCCAAAAAATAAATTAAGGATGAAAATTTGGGAAGAGGTAGTTGAAATTGTCTATTATTATATAAGAAAATGTTTACAATTCTACATCTCCTCCATTTTACAAAAATGGAGGGGAATACACACTTCTTGGGGTTGAAAATATACATTCAAAATAAGTCCGGAATTGGATAAAATAACTAATTTTAAGCAACTTTTGTTCTATAGAGTTTTTTCACTAAGTCAATACTTTTCGAGTTATGTATTTGCAAGTGAATATGTTCATTTTTATGCTTATGAACGGTTTTTCGCAAGTAACTCAAAAAGTAAGTATTTTATCGAAAAATGTATTCTTAGCAAAAATATAGCTTATAAGAAAGTGAAACAAATGGTGTACATATGAAGTCTGTTGAACCAGTAGAAGCAGAGTTGTAGCTAATGAGGAGTAGGTCCTTCTTCGTCAAATTTCAAATCAAATGTTTCGACGTGAAATAACCAAAAAACGGAGCACTTTTCAGTTAAAATTAATTACAACTTTTTTAAAGTGTTTAAAAAAAGGTTTATTTTTGTTTTTTAAAAGAACTTTTAACGTTAAAAGTAAGTGAGTTACGCTCAAAATATTGTTACGCAAATAAAAGGGCTCAACCCTTTTTATTTTTTGGTATAAAAATCGCGAAAATCACCCCCCAAATTAGCATCTCAAATAAATTTAATCGTTACCGCTTCACACTTTACTTTTCTTATGTATTCTTTATATGATCTGTAAGTTTCATCGGTTCAAAGTGCTTCTTTTTGAAATGGCTTTAGTTAAAATGGCTTGAATAAGTCACTAATCACGAGTGTATGCAAATTTTGAACAGTCTTAGCATAACCAATTTTTGTCTACCAGGAAAACAAAAAATCCAAAATAATCAGAACTCAAAACGTACATTTTATTACTGTTTGAGGTTTTTGGTATTACTAATAATTTTTCAGTTATTTTGAAAAAAAAAGGAATTTTTTTCAAAATCAGAAATTTTTTTTTATTTTAAAACCAATTTTTTTCAAAATTGAACAGTTTGAACCAATAAAACTTATAGATCATTATAAAGAATACATAAACAAAATACCTTGTGAAGCAGTAACGATTAATTTTATTTGGGATGCTAATTAGGGGGTGATTTTCGCGATTGTTTTTACCAAAATATAAAAGGGAGCAAAAATATTTTGAGCGTAACTCACTTATTTTTATGTTAGAAGTTAAAAAAAAACAAAAATAAACCTGTTTTTAAACACTTTAAAAAAATTTTAATAAGTTTTCCCCGGAAATTTCTCCGTTTTTTGGTTATTTCAATTTAAAATATTCGATTTGGAATTGGACGAATAAGGACTTACTTTTCATTAGTTACAACTCCGCTTCTACTGGGTATACAGATTTCATGCGTACTCCATTCTTTTCACTATTTATAAGCTATATTTTTACTAAGAATATCTTCTTCGATAAAATACTTACTTTTTGAGTTATTTGCGAAAAACCGTCTAAAACATGTTTTTTGTTGTTAAAAATGAATATATTCACTCGCAAATAACTCTATATTTTTCACCTCCGAGAAGGGGTATTCCCCTCCATTTTTGTAAAATGGAGGGTGTGTAGAGTAGTTAACTTTTTCTTAGATAATAATGGACAATTTCAACTACCTATTCCCAAATTTTCATCCTTCCTTTATTTTTTTTGGGTCAGATTGTTCTTTGATCGGGCTATGTATCAATTTGAAACGATAAAACAATTACCTACAGTATCATACGCAAAGCATGCGAAACATGGGTGCTGAAAAGTCAGAAACAGACCTTTTAAAAAGATTGCAGAGAAAAATGCTAAGAGCAATATAATTTGGAGGGGCGAAAATAGATCAGTGGAGAAGAAGAACCAATAAAGAACTGGAAGAACTGTATAAAGAGCCAACGATAACGATGACGATCAAAGCACAGAGAATAATATTTGGGGCAAATCGAAAGAATGAGAAGTAAAAGAATGCCAAAATGGTACTCTTACGTAGACCATAACAAAAGAGAAGGAAAGGCAGGCCAAGAGAAAGATGGGAGGACAGTGTGTACGAAGACCTGAAGAAAAGTAACATTGAGAGATGGAAACAACTAGCATTGAACTGAAGGAGAGGGAAGTAGGTGGTGAAAGATTGTATAAATGGACTGAATTGTAATTATATAAAATTTATAAGACTAAAATAAAATGTAATCAGAAATGTAAACGTTTTATTCCTAGGCCAACAAGGAATATTGAGCTTAATAAATAATAAAAAATGTAGTTTTATATCGTAAAATATTTGGAAAAAGTTCTTCATTTTATATTTACTATCCACGTTTGCGGATACGTGCTGTCGTGCACGGATGGGTGCTGTCGCCACAATTATTCAATGTGTACTCCCAACTAATATTTCAGGAGGCACTATGGGAAAGAACTGAAGGTGTAAGGTGTAAGGAATGGAGGGAGCATCATTAATAACATAAGATTTGCAGACGATACCGCAATCATGGCAGAGAATATAGACAATTTACAAATTCTCCTATATATCATTAACAGAGAAAGCAAAAAGATGGGACTAACAATGAATATAAATAAAACCACATTAATGGTGATCTCAAAAAACCCTGTTGACAACATACATCTGACATTGGAGGTAAACCGATAGAAAGAATCGAGAGGTATAAATACCTAGGAGCAATTATAAACTCACAATTAGATCAAGATGAGGAAATAAAGGTGAGAATAGAAATAGTGTTATAAAAAATAAAAAAATCAAAAAGGATTTATAAAATTCAAGTTAATGTTTACAAATAAGAAATTGAGTATGGACATTAGATCGAGGTTCGTCGAATGTTATGTTTGGTCGCAACTACTATATGGGGTAGAAGCTTGGACTCTAAAAGCACAATCCGTAAAAAAATTGGAGGCATTCGAGATGTGGCTGTATAGGCGTATTCTGAAAATTCCTTGGACTGCAAAAGTCTCAAACGAAAAAGTGTTAAGAAGAATTGGACATGGCAGGAAGTTTATGAACACAATTAAAATAAGAAAAACATCGTATCTGGGCCACATACTTCGTAACTATAAATACTCTCTGCTACACGTCATCATGCAAGGAAGAGTAGCGGGGAAAAAGGTTTGGGAAGAAAGAAGAAATCTTGGCTGAGGAATATCAGAGATTGGACTAACCTCAGTGTTGAACAGATATTTCACTTTGCAAAAGACAGAGAAGCGTTTAAAAAGGTGATCGCCAACCTTGGTTAGAAGACGGCATAAGAAGAAGAAGAAGATACGCATTTACACATCATTTTTACTGTCAACGTCCGGTGTTGAGTGTCAGTTGTCGGTTGAAGGGTACAGGTTCATATATCGCCGAATTATTTTTGTTTGAAAAACCGTCCATATAGAGGAGGTGCCCGGCAAAGGGAGGTGTCTGTAAGAGAGAGTTTACTGTATTTCATATTATTACTAGAATTTATTACTTTATTAGAGCTATTTATCACTTTTAATTCATTGTTTCAATTTTTTTGTGTGTTTTTATGCTTTTACTTACTTCCGAAGTAACAATCACTAAAATTGACTTTTCAGCCTAGGTCCAAAATACCTATACGCGATTTTCGGCAATTTCGTGAAATGAAAATATTTACCTAAATTTATTTTTTAATAAGGTTATTAAAAAATAATTTATATTATTTAATGGACACTTTGAATTTTGTACATGTATAATATACTAATTATAGAAATAGTCCGTTCTTTAACGGTAAAATATTGCAAAACCTCTAAATTTTAAAGAACCGCTTGGATTGACATGAAATTTGGCATACACATAGCTAACAAGTCAAAGAAAAAAAGTGATATTGTGCCGATATGTGCTTTTGCCCTGGGGGTGGTTTTCACCCCCTCTTGGGGGTGAAAAAATATTCGTCCAAAGAAAGTCAGGAAATGGATAAACTGGCTAATTTTAAGTAACTTTTGTTCTATAGAGTTTTTTCACTAAGTCAATACTTTTTGAGTTATTTGGCAGTGAATATGTTCATTTTTTCAACAAAATAACCACGCTTTTAGACGGTTTTTCGCAAATAACTCAAATCGTAAGTATTTTGTCGAAAAAACATTCCAAGCAAAAATATAGCCTGTAAAAATTTTTAAAAATTGGTGTATATATCACGTCTCTATACCTGGTAGAAGCAGAGTTATTACTAATGGAAAATAGGTTCATATTCTTCAAATTCCAAATGGAATACTTTAACGTGAAATAACCAAAAATGAAGCACATTTCGGGGAAAACTCATTACAACTTATTTAAAGTGTTTAAAAAAGCTTCATTTTTGTTTTATAAAAAAAATTTCTAGCATCAAAGTTAAACAAATTACGCTCAAAATAATAAAGTTAGTCCCTTTTGTTTTTGGTAAAAAAAACGAGAAAATCACCCCCTAATTAGTATCTTAAATGAACTTAATCGTTACGACTTACAAGTTTCTTGACTCGTGTATATATTGTTTATATGATCTGTAAGTTTCATCGGTTCAAAGTCCTTATTATTGAAAGGGCTGTAGTTAAAAAGGGTTGAACGAGTCACTGATTACGAATGTATGAAAATTTAGAAACACCAAATCTTAATCAATTTTTGTCTAACAGAAAAACAAAAAATACATGATATTCAGAAAAGCAAATCTGACTTTTTTTTTTCGAGATTTTTGGTATCTCTAACAATTTTTAAGTTATTTTGAAAAAAAGCATATTTTTCAAAATTTAAATTTTTAAAATTTTTACTTTGAAACCAAATTTTTTCAAAAATAAGCACTTTGAACCGATGAAACTTACAGATCATATAAACACAACATAAGTAAAATAATTTGTGGAGCGGTAACGATTAATCTCATTTAAGCTGCTAATTAGAGGGTGGTCTTCCCGATTTTTTTTTGCAAAAACAAAAGGGACCAACTTTATTTTGAGCGTAACTTGCTTAAATTTAATGCTAGAAACGTTTTGTAAAAACAGAAATAAACATTTTTTTAAACACTTTAAAAAAGTTAAAATGGATTTTCCCCAAAAGGTGCTTAATTTTTTGGATATTTCACGTCGAAATAATCTATTTGAAATTTAGTGAATATGAATCGATTTTTCATTGGCTATAACTCTGGTTCTACGAGATCCAGAGACCTAACTCGTACACCATTTTTTTTACTTTTTTATAGACTATATTTTTGCTAAGAACGTTTTTTTCGACAAAATACTTACTTTTTGAGTTATTTGCGAAAAACCGTCTAAAAATTTGGTTATTTTGTTGAAAAATGGACATATTCACTCGCAAATAACTCGAAAAGTGTTGACTTAGCGAAAAAGCTCTATAGAACAAAAGTTACTTAAAATTAGTCAGTTTACCCATTTCCGGACTTATTTTAGACATATATATTTTCACCACCGAGAGGGGGTGAAAGTCACCCCCAGGGCAAAAGCACACATCAGAACAATATCACTTTTTTTCTTTGACATGTAAGCTATACGTATGCCAAATTTCATATCAATCCAAGCGGTTCTTTAAAATTTAGAGCAAAAACCGTGAAAGAATGGACTAAGATAATATATTTAATTTAACGCTAACTATGAAAGCAAAGCAGATCTGCGATTACTCATATTTAAATAACAGCTGCACAAAATACTACGACCGCAAATCTATAACAATGAAATGTCTGGCGTCTGGGAACGTTTACACAGCGTTGCCAAATAACGGAAGTCACAACGAGCGGTGTGGTATACGGAAGTCCCTACGCGTTGTGTATATCACGTGTATTCTCGTACGGGAGCGACACTAGCGCTGATGATATACCGTCGTACTAAAATCTGATCTTATGAGTATATTAGATACGATGTGACTTCTAGTGAAATTTTTGATATAAGCCTTCTAATACTATCTAGTAGCCAAATTCGTAAAAATTTAGGCAAAACGTTGTGACTTCCGAAATCGGAAGTCATAACGGTATATATGAAGTGACAACGTATTACGAGTATCTACTTTGGAAGTTACATGGATACATGTATCAATATATATATATATATATATATATATATATATATATATATATATATATATATGCAAAAAGAATAAAGCTTCTAGCAAAGCTTTCTATTGCTTTTATGAATTAAAACGCCATAATAGATGGCATTGGAGCACAAATTCGTCAAAACTTCCGTGATTTAACTGGCACCAATAGACTGATATATCGATATTTCAAGGTCTCCCTCTCATCAGTCAGTCGAGCTGGTACTACAAATTAAATCACGGAAGTTTCTCTGAACGTCTCCAAAAATTTCGCCACTCTAGTGGCAGCTTGCAGAGGCGCCATCTCTTTTGATGGCAGGGAACGAAGACGATTTAATAATACCGTCTCCTATCCTCTTAGCTATCGGAATGTGCAAAAAGAATAAAGCTTCTAGCAAAGCTGGCTATTGCTTTTATGAATTAAAACGCCATAATACATGGCATTGGAGCACAAATTCGTCAAAACTTCCGTGATTTAACTGGCACCAATTGGTGAACATACATGGCGAACAGGAACAGTGGCGAAATTTTTGGAGACGTTCAGAGAAACTTCCGTAATTTAATTTGTAGTACCAGCTCGACTGACTGATGAGAGGGAGACCTTGAAATATCGATATATCAGTCTATTGGTACCAGTTAAATCGCGGAAGTTTTGACGAATTTGTGCTCCAATGCCATGTATTATGGCGTTTTAATTCATAAAAGCAATAGCAAGCTTTGCTAGAAGCTTTATTCTTTTTGCACATTCCGATAGCTCAGAGGATAGGAGACGGTATTATTAAATCGTCTTCGTTCCCTGCCATCAAAAGAGATGGCGCCTCTGTAAGCTGCCACTAGAGTGGCGAAATTTTTGGAGACGTTCAGAGAAACTTCTGTGATTTAATTTGTAGTACCAGCTCGACTGACTGAAGAGAGGGAGACCTTGAAATATCGATATATCAGTCTATTGGTACCAGTTAAATCGCGGAAGTTTTGACGAATTTGTGCTCCAATGCCATGTATTATGGCGTTTTAATTCATAAAAGCAATAGCAAGCTTTGCTAGAAGCTTTATTCTTTTTGCACATTCCGATAGCTCAGAGGATAGGAGACGGTATTATTAAATCGTCTTCGTTCCCTGCCATCAAAAGAGATGGCGCCTCTGTAAGCTGCCACTAGAGTGGCGAAATTTTTGGAGACGTTCAGAGAAACTTCCGTGATTTAATTTGTAGTACCAGCTCGACTGACTGATGAGAGGGAGACCTTGAAATATCGATATATCAGTCTATTGGTACCAGTTAAATCGCGGAAGTTTTGACGAATTTGTGCTCCAATGCCATGTATTATGGCGTTTTAATTCATAAAAGCAATAGCAAGCTTTGCTAGAAGCTTTATTCTTTTTGCATATATATATATATATATATATATATATATATATATATATATATATATATATATATATATATATATATATATATATATATATATAACCTTATTATTTTGTACCGGAAGTTTTGATGTAAATTTGCCTTCTTGCATAGCCTCCTTGACAACAGGTAGACCTAGAAATAGCGCTATCGGGGGAGGCCAGGAGACAGATTTAAATCAAAACGAAACCGTCTATTTTCTATTTTTACTAATAGATCAATCAAGTTAGTAAAAAATAAGCCGTTTTTCGACATAATTGAAAAGACGAGGTTTGACAGTTGAGATGTGTAGTATGAGATATTACAAAAGGGCTACCATCTTGGGATTGATTCATCAATTTTTTAGTGGAACAATTTTTAAATAAACAATCAAAACGTCAAACTTAGTTTTGTGCTCATAACTTAAAAACTTGTTTATTTAGAGATTTGACGTCCACACGTAACTTTTTTAGAACAAAAAGATACATCGAATGAAATACGCTAAATGAAAATCGGTTAATAAACAAAAAAGTTATTGCAAAACAGACGACAAAATCATTGTTTTTGAATATTGTTAATATATGGTGTTTGAATGGTGTGCAAAAATAGTCCAGATCTGTTAAATAGTTTTCGCAAAATTGAATTTGTTTATAAAATTTTTTGAAAAACGAGCTACTTTCTGAGGCTGGTCCAGTTAATATGGCTAAATGTATCTCAATTATCCGGGGCTTATTTCCTTCGTTAAGATGTATACTAACAGCCTATGAAAAAAAAAAGTAAAAAAAAAATTACAAATACATACACAAAATTATTTGTTAATAAATAGCAGTTTTTAAGCTTAAAAACAATTACAATAATTTCGTAGAAATTAGATCAAATTAAATGGCAATAAAAAATACGGAAAGCTGGTTAAAATACACAACTTCCAAAAAAAATTTTAGGTCCTACGACCCTTGGGGTCTGAGATAGCTCCTATTTTTTTTTTTTTTTTAAATCACTGTTACGTTAATTAACAACACTTAGATCTGAAATTAACCAGTATTTTATAAGAAAAGTCTTAGAAAAGTTTTTAACAAAGTTTTAGCAAGAAAAAATGTTAATAATTGTTTAAACGGTAGTGTTATAGACAAAAAGTATTTTGCGTTGCGACTAAAGTAAAAAAAATAATGGGCGTAGCCGAATGAGAATAAATTCGCGGACTACCATTCGCTAGCGCTAGACCGTTGCAGCCCATTTTTAACATTGACAGTATACCGGATTTGAAGCTTAATATTATATTTATATATTTTGGTAGAAACTTGCATTTTATGAATATTATTATGTTACACATTTATTTAGTAAAATTATATTTAATAAATAAATAAATTTAAAAAATGACAATAAAAAGGCCACTTCAAAAAAGGTTTATACATCCCATTAGCTGCTTTGTTTTGGATAATTTTGCAATGAAAATAAGATAAACATTATTATTTTAATGTGGTACCATAGATAAAAAAAAGTAAACTTGGTACAGTAGAACCCGATTGGTAGGTATAGGCCATTTTTTCTTCTCTATTTTGAATCCGTGTGTAGTCCAGGCTGTATCGTCGACCCCGTTAGGTAAATTATTCCGATTCGTATTTTTTGCACAAACTTACTCAAAAAAAAAAGTTCCTTATAACAAATCCAGAGGGTACCAAGAGCTACCGCGGCCGGAAAATTGTTTAAACAATATTTTCATTAGTTTTCTGTTAACTTTGAAAAGTTGGGTGACAAACTGTTTCGTTTATAATTTTAATCAACGCAGCATTAAAACATAGGTCCTGAAGAAGTTTTCTGGAAAATTTCAACTCAAAATATGCAACAGAAAAAAAGTTACGCGACCTTATAGACGAGTGGTACTCCCAAAAAAAAACGCTCATTTCTCGAGATATCAACCACACTGTGGTGAATGGCTAATTTTGGTCTTACTTTGTGTTTTTGATGGTGCTGAAAACGAAAATGAGTTTTATTTTGAATTTTAGATGGGGAAACATTGTCAAAATCGAAATTTTACCCTAAAAATAAAAAAAATGAAATCACGTTTTTCTTAAAATTAAAAGTTACACCACTTTTTTTCTATAAAACATTTTGTTCTCTGTACTCTAGATTTTAACAAAAAATTAATTAAACAGCTAAATTTCAAATTTTGTCACTCAACTTTTGCGATTAAACTTTGCAATTCAAGAATCTGTACCTTTTACTTCAAACAATTTATAACTTTCTTTATAGCAAGACAGAAATATTGAAGCAGGTCCCATTGTCTTCAGAATGGTGAGAAATATGTACTATAAAAATTTCAGAAAAAAATATTACAATGGAACTGAGTTTTAGCAAGTTAAACGCAAAAAACGTGATTTTTATTTTTAGGGTAAAGTTGTGATTTTGATAATGTTCCCCCACGTAAAATTCAATACAACCCTAATTTTCGTTTTCAGCACCATCAAAAATATAATGTATTACCAAAATTAGTATCAGTATCTCGAGAAATAAGCTTTTTTTGGGGTGTGCCAGTGTGCCGCTCGTCTATAAAATCATATAACATTTTTCCTATTGCATATTTTAAATTAATTTTTTTTGGAAAACTTCTTCATGAAATATATTTTATTTCTGTGTTAGTTAAAAGTATAAACTAAAAAGTTTGTCACTCAACTTTTTTAAGTAAACATGAAACTAACGAAATCTGACGACAAAATGTTTAAAAATTAACAATTTCTCTTTTAATGTGTTTAATCATTTTGGACAAATCTCATTGTTATCTAAATGCTTTAAAGATAACACAGTAAAATTTTCAAAAGAAATATTTACAGCGACCAAAAATACAGTGAGTTAAAATTGAAAAATCATCAAAATTGATTTATCGCATTTTTGCATAAAATTTGATTTTTGAACATGTTCCGCTAATTCTAGAAAAAAAAAAAAATAAACTCCATATTCGGATTCGGAGACCTCGAAAACATAGGAATGACGAAAATTTGTTATTCACTTTAAAGTTGATTTTTGTGGTCGGTATAACGTAATTTTAGGAGTTGCTGCCGGTCGCCAACCGCGCCCACTATTCAGTAAGTCGACTACGCCCGCTATTTTTTACTTTAGTCGGAACGCAAGATACTTTTTGTTTATAACACTACTGTTTAAACAATTTTTAACATTTTTTCTTGCTAAATGTTAAAAACTTTGACTTTTCTTATAAAATATTAGTTAATTTCAGATCTTAGTGTTGTTAATTAACGTAACAGTGATTTAAAAAAAAGGGGCTATCTCAGACCCCAAGGGTCGTACGACCTAAATTTTTTTTTAGAAGTTGTGTATTTTAACCAACTTTCCGTATTTTTTATTGCCATTTAATTTGATCTAATTTCTACGAAATTATTGTAATTGTTTATAAGCTTAAGAACTGCTATTTATTAACAAATAATTTTGTGTACGTATATGTAATTTTTTTTTACTTTTTTTTTCATAGGCTGTTAGTACACATCTTAACAAAGGAAATGAGCCCCGGATTATTGAGATACATTCAGTCATATTAACTGGACCAGCCTCAGAAATTAGCTCGTTTTTCAAAAAATTTTATAAACAAATTTAATTTTGCGAAAACTATTTAACGGATCTGGACAATTTTTTACACACCATTCAAACACCATAATTCCCTCAATTTTAGTTATATTAAAACATATTCTAGTAAACAATAAAATTGTTATTAACAATATTCAAAAACAGTGATTTTGTCTTCCGTTTTGCAATAACTTTTTTGTTTATTAACCGATTTTCATTTAGCGTATCTCATTCGATGTATCTTTTTTTTCTGAAAAAGTTACCTGTGGACGTCAAATTTCTAAATAAACAAGTTTCTAAGTTATGAGCAAAAAACTAAGTTTCACGTTTTGATTGTTTATTTAAAAAATGTTCCACTAAAAAATTGATGAATCCCAAGATGGTAGTCTTTTTGTAATATCTCATACTACACATTTCAACTGTCAAACCTCGTCCTTTCCGTTATGTCTAGTAAAAATCTAACTTGATTGGCCTATAATGCCATACTCTGTATTAGAGTACAAAGACTTCTCTGATATAGGTTCTCTGAATCACATGCTGGAATATTTTCCTAGCGGTGCCTTTTGATATTTTCATATCTGGGTTAACAAAGAACTTGAATCGAGTCGACATTCATTTCACTTATTCCCCGTTAGAGGGAGTTCTAACCTTACTCCGGTATAAATAGTTTTATTTTGTACCGAGAAATACGGAAGTTTTGTTGTAAATTTGCCTTCTTGCATAGCCTCCTTGACAACAGGTAGACCTAGAAATAGCGCTATAGGGGGAGGCCAGGAGACAGATTTAAATCAAAACGAAACCGTCTATTTTCTATTTTTACTAATGCCATACTCTGTATTAGAGTACAAAGACTCGTTTCATATAGGCTCTCTGAATCTCATGTTGGAATATTTTCCTAGCGGTGCCTTTTGATATTTTCATAACTGGGTTAACAAAGAACTTGAATCGAGTCGACATTCATTTCACAAAAATAAGACGTCTCTTGTTTTCGTTTTACAACAAAAGAATTATTTATTTATCTCTTATTCGGAGTATGTGGGACTAATCTTCGCTGGAATTTTACCAGCTGGACAGGCGGGAGTGAGATGCAATTATTTAGATCTCCCTCGGCCTTCTTTCCTCCGGCAATTCGTTGGTTTGCAAATTTTAGAAACTACGAAGGTGTTACCAGAAGATTTGTCCCAATAGTTTTATTTTTGATATTATTTTTAATTTTATTACAAGTGAAACTTACACTTGTCTTTAGCAGATCTCGCTACGACACCCACACCATCAGGTTATTTTGTTGTGAATCGATGCTGACGCCCGAAGTTTGGTTGTTCAGAGAGGAAATTTTGTTGGGCACTCTCTGAGGAAATCCTAACAAGGATGGAAACCGATCAGAGTGCTTTTGGCGCTTTCTGAACTAACCAAAAATAAGAGGGCTCTTTAATTGTCTGAGAACGTTGTTTTAGGCGGCGTTCATACTCGGACGATAAAAGATAAGTGATATATCGTAAACGATGTGCGATAGGCGATACGCACAAACAAATACTCAAAATCTAAATAGAGGCAAAAAAAAAGGTTCACTCGCTCGCGATTGCCCAACATATCGCAGGTGATATATCGTTCGAAGTGCTGCATGTCGGTCGCCCTCGCAATTTGTTTCATACGATATTTCAAACTGTTAACATGTAAAGAAGAAAAGAAGACAGTTCTGTGATTCTTTTCATTAGTTTAGTGAAAGCTCGGCAGAGCATCTGGAATTATTCCGTTCCTGCTTACACTAAGACAGATGTAACAAGCACTGTATGAAGGAAAATTGCATCAGAAATAAAAGATACAGGTCTTTGAACTTAAATAATTCGTGTTGATACAGCTCTCTGGAAACAACAGCTAATAAGCTGTGGTGCGCGTTGATCAGATTATAAGGATATGCACAGTATTTTCATTTTCTTCTCATTCTACGCCTAAACCAATAAGCCACTACAACGTTTTCCTCATTTAAGCTCATAATTTTAACTGGCATGAATTGTGCTTCCATCATCATCGCATATATCGTGACGATAAAATGTCGCTTATCGGCTATCGCCCGAGTATGAACGCCGCCTTAGGGTACGGCCAGGCATGCGAGCGATTTTTCTTGAGAGATAAACCGTGGACGACTGAACTACAAAAAAATATTTCAAACCCAATGAATATTATTACAGTGGCCATATCTAAAAAATCGCTTAGCGAAAAATCGCTCAGCGGCTAAGCGTGTCGCTCTGTTTCCAATTCGGTTTGATTTCTAAGCGACTTTAGTTCCTTTTTGTCTTCAAAATAAACAGCACGATGTCTTATTCTAAAGAAATTTTAATTTCCAAAGCGCAAAGTAGACCCATTTTATGGCAGGATACAAAAGTGTAACAGACAAATATTTATTTTTTGCGTTTCCTATATCTATTAATGGGATGTAGACTATACTTCCTTTTGCCTTTTATCCCTGGAATGTTACCTGGGGTACACTTCCTTGTTTGTAAGTTACACCAATTTGCAGTAGTGTGTGTGGAAAATATGAAAATAAACTTGTGGATAATAATATAATAAAATATTTTTGTACTTTTTGTAATTCTTAACATGTTATCTTAAGATTGTTTTTGTCATAATTCTTAAATCATACATACATAAATATTTTAGGTCAATTTTATTTGGGGTACCACTGTACCCCGGTGTAGCAGATTGAGTTTAGAAAATAAGTGTAGCAATCCAGGGTTAACAAACACTCTATGAATGGATCATCTTCTAAAAGAAAGGCAATTCGACGCGTTCGTGTGAGAGGCATGACAAAAACAGATATTTGAATCGCTTTTCGGTGGACAGTTTCTCGCTTGTCGCCCGCTACATTGTCGTGAACGATTTATCTCGCGCGATAAATCGCTCGCACGCCTGGCCGTACCCTAAGCGTGTGCTCACTATGGAGACCAAAGGATGGTATCCTAACCTAGGGCTTAGTATCCTACTCTTCATATTCGTAAATTCTGGCATTCAAAATAATGCATTTATTTTACATAGCGAACGATAATAGTTTCGATCGCCAGGTAAAATAAATACATTATTTCTAACGTGCTATGTACTAAGAGTATAAGTCATAAAAAAGATTTTTCGGGATTCTTCTATATTTTGAATTATCTAATTAATAAGGTATTGCCAAAGTAGAAAGTAAAATAGTTAATTACTAATTTATTAATCATATTTCGTCACCATTTTCATATTTAGTTGTAATAGTTACTCATCAGTGGTAAAAAAGACTTTGAAAAGTCCTAATAAAAAATTTTCATTTTTGACTTATACTCTTAATACATAGCACTCTAGATTTTAAATGCGAGAATTCACGAATATGAAGAGTAGGATACTATGCTCTAGGATAGGATACCATCCTTTGGTCTCCGTAGTGAGCAAACCCTAACATTTGCTTTTTCTGGAGCGCTTCTAGCCTGCCATTTTTATAACATCCAACTTGTAGCTAATGTGTAAAAAACATTCGAAACAACGAATCCAAGCATGAAGTGTGGAAAAACCAAAGCCAAACTGGTCTTGATTGCTGTCAAAGGGCCTTAACGCATTGTTCATCATTGTTGCAGTTGCACCAAAAATGAAACGAAGTGCGTGAGGAATGAGTTTCCGTTACGGTGTTACATACTTTTCCATTTGTCATAGTCAGCAGAAGATTGTGTTTACAGAAATGTGAGGTTCTTCAGCGCTAACTATTATTGATGTTGGAAAGTAAATTTTTTATTTAATATACAATAAATAAACCAACAATACCTTGCTGGTTTCTATTAGATACCGTTAATTCAGAGCTTTCGTTCGCAAAATTGAATTTTGAATTTAGATGAATATTTTCCTAAATGGACTGGTTTTTATTCATTCCACTGTCATCCTGCAGTGTCGTTATATGTCCGGCAAAACTCCATTTTAATCTGAAAAACTACATTTTGGAAAAATGATTGCATCCTTTTGGAACTGAAAAATCTCCCAAACAGGAAGTCCGCCTAAACCATTTTTTTTATAAACAAAGGTAATAAAGTCGCTTTTTTAGTTCCGAATGTTTTCTATTTAGACAAGGCGAAAACGGCGGGTTCTTTGAAGAAAATATTGAATAAGATTCAAGAAGTCGCCCACACAAAAAGTGGTCCAAATTTTTTTAATCAAATTGTAAAAATCAATATTTTTGGCCGAAACAATTTTTTTTAGGTTTTTTTGGACCATTCTGGATAAAAAAGGTTTCTTATAATTTTTCTCTAAAGTTAATCGTTTTCGAGGTAAAAGCATTTTAAAATTGAAAAAAACGAAAAATGGTGATTTTTAAGGCTTAATAACTCGGTTAAAAGTTATTACTATGAAAGTCAGAAAATAACTAAATCAAAGTTTAAAGCCCGCCCTACAAGATCCTGAAGAAATGTTTGTCATTATTTGATTACTAAGCTGTTATTTTTAAGTAAAAATAATGAGCGACATGCACGTATTAGGCGGCCGTCCATGATGAGTGCGAAAAAGGTGCCGTTCAGGTAGTAGTCCAATGGCGAATCTCACTCGCACTCACATTTACAGCCGCGTCAATACGATCTTACCACTCATTATTAATAATTAAAAATAACAGCTTAGTAATAAATTAATGACGCAAATTTCTTCAGGATGATGAACGGGGGCTTTAAATTTGATTTAGTCACTTTCTGATTTTCATAATAATCATTTTTAACCGAGTTATTAAGTCTTAAAAATGGCCATTTTCGCGTTTTTAAAATTTTAAATTACTTATAACTCGAACACGATCAACTTTAGAGAAAAATTATGAGACCTTTTCTGTCCGGAATGGTCCGAAAAATTAAAAAAAAATCTCCAAGCCGAAAATATCGATTTTTGCAATTTGATTAAAAAAAATTGTTAAAAAAACATTGAACCACTTTTCGCGTGTGAGGTGTCTCACGAATGTGATTATGCAAAAAAATCTCATGGGAATATTTTTTCCAACGAACCCGCCGTTTGCTCCTTGTCTAATTAGTAATATTTAGTTAATAAAATTATATGAAATTATACACATCTAACACAAGCTATATTTTTTAAATAGATAATTAGGTAAACTGTAATTTTTAGATACTATGGCTACAGAAATCCTCATAATGAAACAGACCACAGACTGAGAGTTTTCTCCCACCATCCATATCTTTTTGAAAACAAAGACATTTTAGATATTGGCTGTAACATAGGTCATGTTACGCTTTCTGTAGCAAGAGATTTTGGAGCTAAATCGATTGTAGGTATAGACATTGATCAGAAATTGATTTCCATTGCGAGAAAAAACGTAAAACATTACGTCAAAAAGGAGGATCCAATACCGTCACCGATAAGAATTGGGGAGGGGCAGTCAGACGAGAACAAAATAAAAAGTAGTGAGTTTTTTCCTATTAGTATGCCTATATTATACGGAGCTATTGACGTTCCAGGATTTACGGACACACACAATCGGAGCAGAGGGTTCCCCAATAATGTCACTTTTAAACAGGTAAGTTTACAATTTTTTAATAGCTCTTTTCAACTTCCTTATCAATGACAACTTCAATGTAATTTTGGCTTTTACGTCACCTTAGGAAACGACATGACAATTACCATATATTTGTATGGTTTTTGTTATTTTTCATACGCTTTTTCAAAGGTCAGAGTTATATTAAGTAGGTCTGTAGCTATTCTTAAGTTTCGTTTAGAGATCCATCCTTTCATTGGTAGTATAACCTTGGTCATAGTTTTTTCGAGACGTCAGCTACAGGTGCGTTTTATGTCACAGTTGCAAATTAGACATTTCACATCAGCGTTAATATTCTTCAAATATCCGTGTCTGAGTACTCAGTTCCCCATGGTTTGGTGAGATTAATGAGATCAGTAACTAACTTCGAAAGCATACCTCTCATAGGTATTTTCTCAGAGCTATATTTTATTAAGCCAGAGCTTAATTAAGCCTGCAGCATTCGAACTCTCGTTTAGAAATAATCACTTGCCGGGATCTATATAAAGATGATCAGCCCCAAGAACTTATTTACCAAACCCCTGAAGAAATGGAAGAAGAACCTTATATACTCGAGAATGAAATAAGACTGGTGATCAGTCATCTAAAGTGTAACAAAGCAGCAGGTTCAGATATGACAACAGCAGAAATACTCAAACCCACAGAAGAAACCCGAATAAAATTACTTTACGTGCCCTGTAACAAAATATGATATTCCAAGCAATGGCATGACGACTGGATAAAATCTACAATAACGACAATACGTAAAAAGATAGCTGCCATAAATGCGACCATTTTAGAACCATCTTGCTTATCTCACATGCCAGTAAAATAATGCTTCACTTAATAAATGAGAGACTGAAAACTTAATACAAAGAGAAATACCCCAAGAGTAAACTGAATTTACCAAAGGTAGGGAATTCAATATCCTACTATATATTGTACATTTGTTCTAAAGATTATCGCAAAGCATTTGATAGGGTCAAATGGCAACACTTATGGCATATACTAAAAGTGGCAACACTTAATTTCACTTATAACTAAACTTTACAGACACTCTACTGGGATAGTACACACTCTCAATGGAATTCCATTCAGAACAAGTTGTCAGACAGGGATGTATACTGTCTCCACAATTATTTAACATAGATGTGGAGCATATTATGACAAGAGTGCTTGAAGGATGGGAAAAGGGCATCTCAATAAATGGTCGAAAAATAGAAAAACCTATGTTTTGCAAATAGTCAAGAAAAGTTCATTGATCTCATACGATTAGTTGAAACGGAAGACAAATATTTGGTCTGCAGTTGAACATATCACAAACAAAGGTCAAGATAGTGGATATAAACTAAAAAGGGATTGTTAAAAGTGGATATACTACATAACAACCATCCACATATTGCCCAATAAGCACAATTGACCAGACAGATACAAACACAGGAACTACAGGAAAAAATAAAATCTATCAAAATTCGCTGTAAGAAAGATGGATAAAATATTTCACTTTCAAATTTCACAATCTCTAAAAATGAAATTGATCAACTTATGAATATTCATAACACTGACATACGGATGAGAATCTTGGACCCTAAGACAAGTGTAAAGAAGAAAGATAGATGCCACTGAAATATTCTGTTGGAGAAGAAAGTTGCAGAAGAACTCACCACAGGACAAATAATTTTATTTTAAATGAGCTAAAGGTCAGCAAACATCTCTCCAGCAAGGCCCATATTCAACAATTGAAAAACTTTGGATATGTTTTGAGTGAAAACAGATAACATGTAAAGATTTATTATCCAATGAAAGCTAGAAGGCCGAAGATCACGAGGAAAGTCCCCAACAAGACGGATTGACCAATTTACAGGAATATGCAAAAGACCTATGCATGAGTTAAAAGAAATGATCAGAGACAGAGATCTTTGGCGACGGACAATACACATCATTACAATGACCACTGCACTCCCCTCAGGGGCCAGGAGGTCATAGTTTTCTTGAGACGCCAGCTACGGGTGAGTTTTTTGTCACAGTTGCACCTTAGACATTTCGCCAAGTCGACTAGGACGGTGGCCAACTTTCTTCCAAGTAGTGTCAAAGTATAGTTACAATGGCGTGGCAGTCGGAAAATATAAAACGGGATATAAGTACAAATAGAAAATGGGCTGAAAGAGAGAGCGTTAGATTTATGGAGCTGTAAGAAGCTGAGAAAGCATTGTGAAATATAAAAATAAATGAGTATAAAAATAGGGACGCTAGAAGTGCGGCCCTAAAACGAATAAAAATGCACATGAATATTCCTGGTTTCACAGAAAACGACGTATTAAAAAAATGAATGCCATGAGAACTACGTATCAACAGGAAGCCGAAAAAATAAAAACATCAACTACAACAGATGCGTCAACTGAAGACATTTATGTGCCCAATATACCGTGGTTTGATATCGCAGATCGATTTTTATATGCTGTAATGATGATCAGAAAATATTCTTTAATCTGCTAAGTAATTACGTGTAATATTTTTTCATATTATCAGTGTGTTAAAACTCACTTACGGCAAAAGTGCGTAAACGCAACCAAATTGTTATTTTTTTTTTTGGCACGAGGATAATCTTTTTAATGTTCTCTTAGATTTCTTTCAATAGATTCAGATTGTGGTATATGGTATCATTTTTCTTTTTCCATTTTATCATTTTTCTGTTAACAAAAACATTACTTATATTTACATATTTTGATTATTTCTATATATCAATAACCGGTACTTTATACTCGCTATTTTTAGTACCTACTTAAAAGGTAAATACATAGTGCAATATCAAAACAACCGTAAACCCACACCTTTTGGCAGGCCATTTTTTCATCTCTTCACAGACACCGACATTAGGGTGGATCTAAAAATAGAAGTTTCGAAAACAGTTTTGGAATAGTGCGCAAAAGTTGCCAACTTTATTTGCGATTTTTCAAAAAAATTTCATCTTCTGCCCTCTACCGGGGGTTAAAAAAATAAAAAAAAATAAAAAATACGAACTTGATTTTAATTTAAAATTTAAGTAATTAGTACATGTTATTATTATAAAAATAATATCCAATTGTAATATTTTTGAAATATGTCATATTTATTCTTCTACCCACTCCTTACCCTCCCCCTTAATTTTGATTATCTATTGTTTGTAGTCTCTTTTGGACTCAAATTTTGGCATATCTTTGCGCGAATCAATGTTTGCCTTGATAAAATTTGATAAAATTGTCTCGTTTTTGTGACCCAATAACCGACGAAGATGCTTCAGTTACGAGCTTCACGATTCTCTCTACAGATTGGGTGTGACAGGGAAATGTAGCGAGGTCAATGATTTTCTCAGGAGATCCGGAAATAATATTTTTCAAATCCTTTACTTTCAAACCTTGAAGCAATGGAGGGCAAGTTATTTTATTGTTTTGTCAATCAATAAAATCAATATAGTCTTCTGCTTCAAAATTAATTTGTGGAATAATAAAAGGTTGGATGTTAGATGAATTATTATTGGCCTTAGTTTTTGCATTTAGAATGCGACGAAGTGCAAGCTCTCTTATATGCGGGCGAGCGTCATGCAGCCTGCGTAGCAAAAGATTTTCCGGATGTACAAAATAGGCATTTTTTTGAATTACAGGGTCTATAAAACTTTTCAAAAATGTTGCTGTAAGTATCAACTACGCTTAATTGTTTGTAAAACATGCTTTGCACCATTTACACATGATGAATTGCATTTGATCTGAAACCATAAAGGAGCATAAACCGTGACAATAAATTTGGTCAGTTCCTTTAATTCTAATGTTGGATTTTCAGTACTAACATAAAGACGTATTGCGATATATGCGATTCGACGTTAGCCATCGAGAATGACTTAACATTCCAGGGCTTTGGTTTAATAAATCCACACAACATTCCCCTGTAGAAATTGCGACACAATTTTGAAATAAATATTTCTGATCGGCACTTAAGCCAATTAAATCTACTTCTGGTAACTCACAGTCCGGCATATTTTCACAATGCGCTATTTGATTTCCTATAGTTCCTGCAAAAGCTCTTGGACTTTGAGTTTGACCGTCAAGCTTTTGGAAAAGATGCAGTAAAAGCAATTCATTACCGTGAAGCTGACAGATAAATCTTTGTAAAGGGCGGCCTAACTTTAACTCTATATTTGAGAAATTATACCATTTTTTTTCACGTATTTACTACAGTTCCGTCATATCCTACTACCACTAGTTCTAGATTTTACCTATAACTCTCTTAATAGTTCACAATTTGATAAATGCTTAGAGCAGATCCAGAAAGGTGTATTGTGTGACCTAAAAATACGGAGCCTGGCTCTTGAACTAACGTGCTCTTCAAGTGCGGTTCTTCTGTGTGTGTGGCTTGCCTTCAATATTTTCGATAAGGAAGGTTTTATCTTTCCTTCCGTCAAAATATATGGCCTTCAAAATTTCGGAAAAGTTTTGCATAAAACCTTTTCTTGATTGATCTCTTGCTCTTCTCAGTTTGTTTCTTGAAAGTCCAAAGTCGCAGCACCCCCGCACCCTGAAGATGGGACTAATAGACTAAACAAACAATTTCTAGAGGATTCATAAAAAGAAAGGTAAATATGGGAGAAAAGCGCATAATGCCTTTCGTCATAACGCAGAAAGGTCTCTCGGATGCCTTATTTCAGCGGGGTCAGGGAGATACCGTCTCCTTAAGGCGTGATCTCTTCGATCTCCGGACTTGAAGTCTACCCTACTCCTGAAATCTCATGTCCTTTGGAGCTGGAATTTACTTAGTTGTATCTGTGTGTATGTGAGTACGAGCAGCAAATTGGCAACAGTTGGTGAAGGTGAGGGAGGCCCCACTAAGGCTGTAGCACCACGACCACTGATTATGATATTGACAATTCCACATTATTTTCTCATATGCGATGTATTTTTTCTTGCGTAAACGCCGTATTTGTACTAAGACAAATCACTGTAAAGGCCATCGAGTACAATAAACCAGCATATCTATGTTTTATAGACCTGACAAAGGCTTTCGATCTCATTCAAGTCGAAGACGTCTTACACCTACTGTATAGAAGAAACATACCAATCAATATTAGACCGCCAGGACCGGGCTTCTGTTAATAATGCCAAAAAATTGTTTTTTTCGTTTTTCAAAAGCCTGTAGAGGGCAGAAGATGTAATTTTATCCAAAAGTCGTAATAATACTTTCTTATTGTCGTTACTAAAGGTAAATTTTGGTGGGTATTCCAATTCAATTTGTCAATTTTTTTTTATTTTGTGATTATTACTTCAACATTTTTTTTTTCGTTTTTCAAAGGCCGGTAGAGGGCAGAAGATGTAATTTTATCAAAAAGTTCTAATAACACTTTTTTATTGTCGTTACTAAAGGAAACTTTTGGTGGGTATTCCAAATCAATGTGTTAATTTTTTTTAAAATATTGCGATAATCGATCCACCCTAATCGACATGCCTATTGGCGAGGAACCGCAAAGTGGGCGACGCCTGGTGGCGAATTTGAAAAGTATCAACTCTAGGAAAATATTTACTTTGCCATTAATTTGTGTACATATTTGCGGTCAGTTTATGTTGTAATTAACAATAATTTCGACTTAAAAAAACTATTGCAGTGTTCCTCAGTATTCATTCCTATTATACTCTACGTAATGACCTAAATTAACCAATGCCAAATCACACATTTTGTTAATTTAACGTTTGTATTAAACGTAGTATTTTTTATTGTTTAAGCGACTGCAAAATTAAATAAATAAATAAAATGTAGTATATATTCTGTACATAGAATGTACATTGTTATGCAAAATATTCTGACCACCTCGTAATTTCCAGGACACAATTATTATAAAATACATTCACCTACTTGTTTGCAGTTTTTATTTAATTAAAAATTGTTATCTGTTGGTGTAAAATAAATTGTAGTGTACATTTCGCGTCATATAAAACTGGTACATTTTTTTTCCCCAATGTAAACCTGTGTTCAGACTGACAATTATTGTTCGTGAATCACTTCGTTGTTGCCATCACAGATAACGGAATTGCACTAAATCTAAATACAAAAAAATAACGTTTAAAATGTATATTTCGAATTGTAATACATATATTTAAATTCCACACTTTTTTTATGGCTTTGGCATAGCCAATTGACCAGACTATTTTGGAATTTGTATTCACAGAAATTCCACACTTGTTCACTGTAAAAGTTATTTATTTTGTATTAATTTCAAATAAAATTTTTAATTTTTCCAGTGTGTTTTATTTATTCTACACAACTTAATGCAGTTTTGTCCTACAATTTACGAGAAACCAATCACACCTCCCGATTTGACATTAAATATAATAAATTAAAGTCATGTCAAGATTTATTATCTATCATTATTTTTGAACTGAAATATTTTCATAAATTATACTAAAACACGAATCAATGTATGGATACTTAATTGATATGACGGAAAATGACAATTGTTTTAGTTTTTAGTATATTAAAAAATGCGGTCTGTCGCACAGCCCCGTTTTTACCTATAGGTCTGGGGTGAGAGCACGCCAAATAGAATTCTATTTTAGTGACGTCACGTTGCCTAGCAACCGTCGATTCTCCCATTGTGAAATTAGATTTTATGACGTCAGCAAAATAGAATTCTATTTGGCGTGCTCCCGCACCTGGATCCCGCGTATGAAAAAAAAAAGTTGATTAATAGCAAGCTGAAAATTTGTTAATAGCTTAAGGGTGTCTAGTCGGATAAACTTTGATATATGGGAACACTGGAACAGGGGCAGTTTTAATTGTGGAACAGGTTAAAAATTTGGAACGGTCAGACCACGAAAACGGCACATATTTTGTCCGACAGAATAGACTTAAACTCTCCGAACAGAGATTAAACTCTCATGCAAAAATCAGACTGCTATTTATCACCTGTCATAATTCCTGTCATTTGACATATTCTACATGTTCCACTCATTAAAACGCCCATTTGGTGATAAACAGTAGTCTGATTTTTGCATGAGAGTTTAATCTCTGTTCGGAGAGTTTAAGTTTGTTCTGTCGGACAAAATACATGTGCCGTTTTCGTGGTCTGACCGTTCCAAATTTTTAACCTGTTCCACAATTAAAACTGCCCCTGTTCCAGTGTTCCCATATATCAAAGTTTATCCGACTAGACACCCTTAAGCTATTAACAAATTTTCAGCTTGCTATTAATCAACTTTTTTTTTCATACGCGGGATCCAGACCTACTAGTTTGATATAATATTTTCGTTGAACTGGCAACGTTGCCCTAGAAATTAGAATGACACTTGTGACAAGATCAACTTACACAACTTGAAAAACACGATTTTCGTTTATAAGAGTTGTACCAGTTTTTTTTGACGCGAAGTGTACCTATTAATTAAATTAAAAACAAAATTAGAAATTCTAAGATAGATTAATAATTTTTAAGACGCTGTGTGATTATCGGGGGGGAGGGGCAGATTTTTTTATGAAAAAAAGGTAAAAACAAATAAATCAGTAGTTAGCATCAAATTTTAATGAATGCATACAGATGAAACATAATTTTGAGTCGTCTTTAACTTATTAGATGTCTTAGTGGCAAAACTTAGTGGTTACTTTGGCAAAACACTCCTGTAAATGATTTTAATTTAACGTTTTAGAACTGTGAGGTCAAATGGCAAAATGAATTGTTTTCCTAGAGTTATCGTTCATCTTTGAAATTTTGAGCGCCCTCTGTCGTAATTTAGTCTTATTCATCATAGTCCAAATTTTCCTTTTTTTTCTTTTTTATTTCTTTTTTCTAGATCATGTATTATAACATATCAGCAGTCAGCAACCACTTAAATACCCTCCATAATCACTTTCGCCATCTTTGCAATGGTTATTTTATTTGACGTCCAAGTAATTTACACGATCAAAGTAGCTTCCAAGTAGCGCGCGCAGCGTCCAAGTTGACTTGGACGAAGTACATTTGGATGCAACTTGGATCGTGTCAACCCGCTTTAATAGGGTCACGGAGAGTAGTGAAAAAATGGGGATGAAAATGAATACTGCCATTACCAAAGTTATGAAAATATCAAACAACAAAAATTTACCCCTTCTAATATATGTGAACCACCAACAGCTTAAATACGTAGACCGATACAAATATCTTGTCTGCTTCATTATAAACGAGAAGTACGAGCGAGAATAGAGATAGCCGACAAGGCTTTATCAAAATGAAAGTCTTATTTTGTAACAGTAACAGTAATATCAGTCTTATATGTCGTTTTCTGCAATGTTTAGTAGGGTCAATACTATTGTATGAAACGGAGGCCTGGACGCTCAACATAACGTTGATGAATTACTCCTATGAACTCTGGCTTTATAGAAGAATCTTGATTCAACATCTTTAGAGTCGCATTGGATAGAGACAGATTTGCCAGTGTAGTCGCTAACCTCCACTAAAGGAGACTGCACGACAAGAAGAAGATAGTCAGACTGCACGTTTTGGTCTGGTATTTTATCAGTAACGCATTTACAGGGCTATTTAAGCTTTTGTTGAACTTTTTTTTCACCAATTATACTGTTTATTCTAATTTTTCCTGCATAAACATAGAATATTGAATACAGTTTATTGTTAATAAAACTATTTTTTTCTTTTAGTGTAATTATATTCTGGAAGACGACAACCTCTTAGCTCTGGAGCAACCGCAGTTTGATGTAATCATGTGTCTAAGTGTTACGAAGTGGTTTCATTTGAACTGGGGAGATGCTGGTTTAAAACAAGCCTACAGAAGAATGTACGCGCAACTTAGGCCAGGAGGAAAACTCGTACTGGAACCACAGAACTGGGCTAGCTACAAAGGCAAGAAAAAGTTAACGGTAATTTGATCGTTTTTAATTGAACATTTTTGTTGTAGTATTTAATTTACCTTTTTAGTTTTTAGATTTTAGTTGTCGAAACATTTATTTACCTACTCAAATAACATCCTCTCCTGTTGAAATGTAGCTTTCGATGGTATTTCTCAAAGTGTCTACCCTATTCACATAGAAATAACAATACAAACCCATGGATTATATACCTATACAGTAAGCGCCACGCTACTAGACACATGGGTAGGTATTTGATTGCTAATCCTATGGGCTAATCCGGTCCGTTCTCAGATGTGACTTTCATCTCTGCCATGTTACTGTCAAGAAATTATTAAAAATAATTGTTTTTCCACACAAAAAATACATTAATTAATAGTTATTGTTATTCTGCCCTAGTCTAAACAGGGTACAGCAATGGGCATACATTAAAAACTGAGTGATTTACTTATAAATTCCCTAAATTATTAACCGTTGTTGTTGATGAACAAGGAAGTCCTGAACATATTAACAATAATTCTTTCAGAGAATACGAGCAATTTTTAAGTTTAGCACTAACAAATTAAGACGATGATGCCATTTTAACGCATGGGCTGATTTGCTAACTGATAACACGGTATTTATCAAATTCGTCACAACTTTCCCTTACTTTAGGGCCAATTTCTCATATCGAGTTCAACTCCAGTTTAACCTGAACTTTTAGTGAACGTCAGCTTAAAGTCAAAATCGTCTTTCTCAATTCACATTCAACTGATGGCAGTTTACACTTGAACGATGCTTGAACGGTGGAATTCGGCTGTTCAAAGATTTCATAACCCAGTTCAGATGATTTCATGGATTACGCATGCGTTGTATTAACACGAAACGCTGTCATAATATAAATATATCCTATTTTATTATATTAAGCCTAACGATAAACCATAACATTATTTTTGTTTTTATAATATTTATTTATAATTATTAAAATTACTATTTGACTATAAATACTTAAATTTACCTTTATTCAAAAACAGCATAAAACGGTAGTTCAAAATGGCGACAGTTTTTTACCTTTTGCCATCTATTGGCATTTCTCGAAAGCTGTAGAACGTGCACTGACATGAACGCGCAATGAGAAATGCATTCCAAACAAAACCGTAGTTCACCAGTGAACCTGGTTCAACTGAACCATAGATTACCGCAGGTATGAGAAATCGACCCTTAGTCGACAGGTAGGCAGGTAACCTCAAAGATGATTTGTCAAATACGTCAAAGTCATTAATAATGGATTATCCCCTAATGAGACAAAGTATTCTATGAACGTAATAGTATAGATATGCCTCATAAATCCAAAAATAGTACTAATGTTAAAAGAGAGAATTTACTTCGTGAAAAAATTAAAGAGCGGAAAGAAAATACAGGTACTTGCAGCCCCCGGAGCGAACCGTGGCCGGTGAGAGAAATCTTCTCTGCGCAAAGTTTTGGTGGGTGTACGACCGACGACAGCGTTTGTCATCGGCCATGGTTTGTTCCGGGAGCTGTATCTTCCTTAAGATACAAAGTTTGTGCTTTCTATTTTCTCATTATCATTGATGTATTATTATTAGAGTTTATAATTTCATTATTTCATGGGATCTTTTTTAAAGTATATTTTACTAAACAAATTATTTCTTATATAACTCATAATTTTCCAAAAAAAAAACTTACTGGTTTCAACTACATCCGTACATAATGGCTTATGGCCTTGATGGTACCCCTTAACCTTTATTTAAAGATTTGCATTTTTAAAGAGCTGCCAGTTGCAAACAAATATATGTTAACTAGCAAGGTTTTATATAAGAGATTGTTCCATTAACAAAAAACTGGAGTGTCAAACATTAGTTTGACGTACATGTAACAAATTTCAAAATAGTTATCATATCATTATCATTAATTTACAAATAATTACAAAATCCACAAGGAAAGCGTTTTCCTGTAGCTGGCTGTATACCATTAATCACAAAACATTTATTGAAACATCCTTTATAAAAGGTAACAAATTGATTAAAATCCCTGTAACGGCTACACCACAGAAAGTTTTCGATATTTAAAATATCATCATCAATGATTAGGACTGGTTATCACAAGCTGAGCCACCAAAGAAATACTAGGTTATAAACCCTTTGAATGGTTTAAACATTTGTTATATTAGCATAGTTGCTTAAAATTCCAAAGGATGGATAAAATTTATAAAGATTGGGCCCTTAGGCTCAGCATGACTCCCCCATCACGTGATTTGCTAAACAGGTGAATTTGTCTCTTCATGAGGACTATTAGATGGCAGCCCAATCTTTATAGATTTTATCCATCCTTTGGAATTTTATAATCAAGTATATTCAAATGGGAAATAAGCCACAATTTTACCTAAAAATGATTTTATTAACGTTTCGACGCCCAAGTCGGGTGTCGTTGTCAAAATACAAAATAATACTAAATAAACAAAAATGTTGTTGCTTAGTAAAAAATTCTTCTAATAATTTATTTATTCTGACTCATTTATATCGGCAATTCAGACACGTATTATACATTTTAAAGTAGACGACTTTAAAATGATATTGCCAATATTGATGAGTTGCGTTCCTGGGACGACTTTACTAAAAGATAGTTCATTCGATTACATGAAATCAATCCCAACTCAAGAATATCCGCCACAAAAAATCATAGCATGTGATCTGTCTTTAAAAAGACAACCAAATGCAACGGTGGCACTGAAATTCTCGCGTTAGAGATTCCATAGTAAATCACGAGGGAAAACCAGGAAAAACTTCGTGATACTATCCCGACATCGTAAGTATTTGGGTTTACATTTAGTTTACTCTCAAAACTAATACCAAATTCTGACTTGATATTTTAAATTTTAAATAATACTAAAATACTAAATATGTACTAACTCGATATGTTACTGATTTACTAATTGTGGTATTTTCTTTCTATTGACTTCCTCCTTTAATATGGGTAACCACATCCTACTGCATTCTACCGAGGAATTTGCATATTTAGTATTTAGTAGTTAGTACATAGTTAGTATTTTAGTATTATTTAAAATTTAAAATATCAAGTCAGAATTTGGTATTAGTTTTGAGAGTAAACTAAATGTAAACCCAAATACTTACGATGTCGGGATAGTATCACGAGGTTTTTCCTGGTTTTCCCTCGTGATTTACTATGGAATCTCTAACGCGAGAATTTCAGTGCCACCGTTGCATTTGGTTGTCTTTTTAAAGACAGATCACATGCTATGATTTTCTGTGGCGGATATTCTTGAGTTGGGATGGATTTCATGTAATCGAATGAACTATCTTTTAGTAAAGTCGTCCCAGGAACGCAACTCATCAATATTGGCAATATCATTTTAAAGTCGTCTACTTTAAAATGTATAATACGTGTCTGAATTGCCGATATAAATGAGTCAGATTAAATAAATTATTAGAAGAATTTTTTACTAAGCAACAACATTTTTGTTTATTTAGTATTATTTTGTATTTTGACAACGACACCCGACTTGGGCGTCGAAACGTTAATAAAATCATTTTTAGGTAAAATTGTGGCTTATTTCCCATTTGAATATACTTGATTATAAAAATGCCACAAGAAAATAGCTTCAGAACAACATTTGGAATTTTAAGCAACTATGTTAATATAAACAAATTTTTATACCATTTAAAGGGTGTGTGTGTGTGCCCAGGTATTTCGTTGGCGACTCAGCTTGTGATCAACGAGTTCTAAACACTGATGATGATATTTTAAATATCGAAACGTTCTATGATGTAGCCCTTACGGGGATTTTAATAAATTTTATACCTTTAATAAAGGATTTGTTATTAAATTTTTAAATAATTACAAGGTATACAATTATAATTATGGGAAGGCCTTTGTCCAGGAATGGATGCAAAGAGGCTGAAGAAGAAGATATAATAATTATAATACAGTGCTTTGAATATTGTGAAGTTTAATTTATTTTAAATTTCAGGACTTGGTTAAACTAGGAGTTGAGTAGATTCTTCATATTCACATCAAGGTTGTCTTTCTTCTTTCGTTGGTATATACTGGGTCTTTGAAAATAATAATTTTTAGGTGATTGGGATTGTGATTGTACAGTTGTGGAAGAGAGGGATGGGTTCTTTTCTTTATTTAGTAGATGGATGTTGGTTGCCAGAGTATGACCTATCTTTCAACTTATTGGATTTTGTTTTTCAGTTAGCTTGCCATAAACTGAAAGCATGTTTAAAGTATGGGGGCCTTACATACTAGTGCAGCTTTACTCGCAAGTATTTACGTTGCTTAATTTTCCTTGGTTCCTGTGTGTGATGGTACCCATAAAAAGAGTAATTTTTATATTTTTTGTTGACTGGAACATGTGTTCCTTTTTATCAGCAAAATAATCCCATTTGGACTATATCGGTAGTGTACTCAAGGAGATAACAATATAATGAAACTCAGACTTACTTTTATATGCTTTTAGTTCTTCCAAAATGGTAAGTATTTCATGGTATGATTGATGGTTTTTTGTTGGGTTTTTGGGTTTTGTTTCTTCCTTCGGTGTCATATTGGATCCCCCTAACGTTGGTAATGACATTAGCGAGTTGTTCACGATCTTCAGCTAATCGAAATAGTTGTTCGGCATTGCGTATTCATGTCCAATCGCAAATAATGTTCTTGAGCCATGGTATTTGCTTTCTTTCAATTCCTCTGCGGCCCTCGATTTTACCTTTGTACCTACTTTGGTAGGTAGGATTTCACAAACTAATAAGCTCACCCAGATTAGCCCTTACATACAGACAACATTTCATAAAAACGAGAGGGAAAGTAACAACTAGAAACAGCATATTCAGAAAGCTAAATGTCCTGGCGTCTTAAGAACAACAGCACAGGCACTGTGTTTCTCAACTGCTAAATATGCGTGCCTCGTTTGGGGCAGATCTTCCCACACAAAACAAGTTGATACTGGGCTAAATGAGACATGCAGGATAGTAACGGGGTGCATGAAACCGACGCGACGCCACTCTCAAATCTATATAAAGCAGCGGGTTTTGCAGAATCCTCAACACGCAGAGGTGTTACAGAGCAACACCTCTGAATACACAGAATATTCATAAATCGAAAAACTTCATCTACATCAACATAAGTTATTGTTGCATTTTTAAACTTGTTTATGTTAAATGGCAGTAGTTCAAGATTTTGTACAGGATCACCTTGATGAACTTTCGCATACATTAGAACACACAGACCAACCTATTTTCTTGGAGTAACTCTGGACCGGTCCCTCACCTACAGACAACATTGCATAAAAATGAGAGGGAAAGTAGTTTTTTTTATAACAACTAGGAACAACGTACTCAGAAAGCTAACAGGAAGTAAATGGGGTACATGACCTGGCGTCTTAAGAACAACGGCACAGGTACTGTGTTTCTCAACTGCTGAATATGCGTGCCCCGTTTGGGGCAGATCTGCCCACACCAAACACGTTGATACTGCCCTAAATGAGACATGCAGGATACTAACAGGCTGCATGAAACCAACGCTAATCTCAAATAAACAACGCTATAAACAACGGGTTTTGCAGAACCCTTAACACGCAGAGGCGTTGCAGAGCACTTACAGAAAATTAAACAGATCGCCGACAAGCGGCATGCCATATACAAAGCTCGAACACCACGAAAGCGACTAAAATCCAAGAAAAGCTTCTTTAGAACAGTGTATGATGAACCGCCCGAGTCTTTTCCCCTTCCCAGGTTCAAATACAGACCAGTTTCTAGACTAGACTTTAAAACGTGGAAAACTATGAATACGATATGAACGGGGGGATGGAACATCTTTTTACATGCAAAAAATGCCCCTATCGGTGTACCCTCGAAGATTTGTGGCTCGCTAACAAAGATGGAACCGATGTAGCCCGATACTGAGCTAAAATTATATGAACGACATGTCATGATAAAGTCAAGTTAAGAACAAACTAATGTTATCGTTTATCGTTATCAAAACAATTGACAATAATTTGTTTTTCCAAACATTGAATTCATTGAATTAATCGAGCTGAATGTTACTAGATAATAAAAATATAATTAAAGGAAATTAGTATTGTTGTATCACTTTCGGTATCGGAAATATATTCTTAAGTATTTTTTCGCTGAAATAATTGAAGTTCTTTTTGTTGGGTTTTGTTTACTCTTATTTTTAGAGATTTTAAGAGAGGTTAGATTTTGCTAAGCATATCGAATAGGCGAGAAAAGTATATTTCTGGACAGTAACTTAGGATCTCCAGAATCTACCACACTGTCAGGAATTAGACAAAGTTGTAAAAAGTTTAGTGTAAAAGGTGGGGAATGGTTAAGTCTTTTATTGGTTCAAGAGTGACCGGGAGATCTAAGTTGGAATTTTGATTTTCTTCTTCGTCAGTGGGAGAGTGACTTTGTTTTGTTTTGTTTTGTTTTTGTCTTCGGAATATTAGGTAAAATGTAGGATATTCGGAGTTTTATTAGGATCTTTTTCAGGAGAGAGCATTTCGTTTGCAGCACGTTTTAAGCTGGGGGAAGTATCTTCGTTTACAGTTTAAAGCAGTGTGTTTTTGGAGTTTAATTCTGTGTTACAGAGATTAGAGTATTATTTAGAGATTAGGTGCATTATTAGTATTTTTCTTTGAACTTGCTGGAAGTAATAAAATTAATGGCTCTCTGGATTCAAATTGTAGCTGGGAAGTTCGAGAAGTTTATGGAAGTTGAGGGTCCAACAACGATTGTGAAGGTGAAGGTTGTAGAGTGTGAGAAATGATCAGTGGATCGTTTTAAGATTGTGATTGGATATTGCTCGATATAGAAACGGGAAACATAGGTTGGTAACGGATTCCTATATTCTGGTGGTAGGGTTTGATATTCAGTGCATAAGGATGCTGTATGACCAAAGCTTCTTGCATTTATAACAGTTTTTGGCATATGAGGAAATGAATATTCTGTAGGTGTTATCTTCGTGGCTCACTAATATTGACTCTGGAATGACGGCATAAATAATAATAATATCGTATAGCATTTTTGCCGGGGAGATCCTTTCGGACAGGTTCCGGCACCACTTGCATCTTTAACCCTGTTTCAAGTAACTAGTGTCGATGTACACTAGCCCAGGGGGACCGACGGCACGGTGAAACGGCTTGTGTTATTTTTAGAAATGGATTGTCGTTGCCGGGGCTCGAACCCGGGCGCTCTGGCTTACGAGGCCAGTATCATGCCGCTGCGCTACGGTCGTTCACATGAAGACATTATAAGGGCTTATAAAGGCTTGACGTCTGAAGCTTAAGACATGGCTATACTGTGGAAGACTGGCATTAATCTTTAGGAATGAAATAGATAATAAGATATTGAGGCAATTTTGTTGTAATTCTTAAATTAAATTATCGTGCAGAATTGTTGTACTTACGTTAGATAAAATCAGTCTCTTGGATGGAGTTACTAGTCGTCTTGCATGAACAGTTGTCTCTTTTATTTTGATGTCTCCATAGTTATTTATGAATTCATCTACTATGCGCTTGCTAGATAGTCCAGGGCCCATCTGTTTTGAGATGGACGTTGAGAGGTGACTCAAATTTTTTTGCAGAAATTGCTTGAAAATAACACAAATAATAATATTTGAGTTATCCTCCCTCTCAAAAAGGACCGGAACATTGTTTAAATAATCAAAATGTCAAAAAATTAAGGAAAAATTCGATTTTTTTCTTCGTTTTTTGATTATAACTTTAAAAGTATTCATTTCCGAGAAAAGTTTTATTGACATAAAAGTTGCGAAATTAAATTTCCTACAATAAAGAATTGGTTAAAATTTAAAAAAGTAGTCACCCTTGTTGCAAAAGAGCAATAATTGCGAAAAAACCATTCAAAAACCAGTATTTGCATTTTACGTTTTTCAACCATGTACGCTACACTTAGGACCTTCATATTTCACCCAGAAAAACTTTATAATACAGTAAAATAATACTGTAAATTTCATTAAGATCGGTTTTATAGATTTTACAAAATGAATTTTGCAATCCAGCTTTCGCAAAAAAATTCATTTTTTCAAAATGTTACAGGACTGAAAATAAAGTAGATAGCAAGTTGAAATTTTTTTTGCATATAGAAGTGTACTGTACCTTTCATTTGCCATTTGAAAAATTAAAATCGATGAACCACCACGGCGTCAGGAATTTTTTTAAATAAACATTAATTATTGGTGCTACGCGCAGGACAGCGGTGTTCGATTCACACAAGTTGATTTTCACCAAAATTTCTTCCAATCTTTATCTAATATATTATTTTCTTACTCTATATTTTGTTGTATTTTAATATTTTAATTCCACAAAAATCAAACTAATTTTATTATTGTTTGTGAAATATTGTTTAAACAATTGCATATGTTTAAAAATAATAAACTTTTATTCTCCAAGTTAAAATATATGAACAAAGAAAGTTTTTGCTAAAAAAGTGTTATTTCAAAGGATAGAGTATGTGTTTTTATTTTGCAATAAACAAATTTATTTATTTATATCGAAATGTAATAAAAATTAAAATGTATCAATCATTCTCAAAGGTTATTGGAATGCCTAATCAGAGCAAACTATCCGCTGTCCAGCGCGCAGCACCAATAATTAATGTTTATTTAAAAAAATTCCTGACGCCGTGGTAGTTAATCGATTTTAATTTTGCAAATTCCAAATGAAAGGTACAGTACACTTCTACATGCAAAAAAAATTTCAACTTGCTATCTGCTTTATTTTTAGTGCTATAACATTTTGAAAAAATGAATTTTTTTTGCGAAAGCTGGATTGCAAAATTTAGTTTGCAAAATCAATTGAACCGATCTTAATGAAATTTACAATATTGTTTTACTGTATTATAAAGTTTTTCTGGGTGAAATATGAAGTTCCTAAGTGTAGCATAAAAGGTTGAGAAACGTAAAATGCGAATACTTGTTTTTGTATGTTTTTTTTGCAATTATTGCTATTTTGCAACAAGGGTGACTATTTTTTAAAATTTTAACCAATTCTATATTGTAGGAAATTTAATTTTTCAACTTTTATGTTAATACAACTTTTCTCGAAAATGAATACTTTTAAAGTTATAATCAAAAAACGAAGAAAAAATCGAATTTTTCCTTCATTTTGTGACATTTTAAATATTTAAACAATGTTCCGGACCTTTTTGAGAGGGAGGATAACTCAAGTATTATTATTTGAGTTATTTTCAAGCAATTTCTGCAAAAAAATTTGAGTCACCTCTCAACGTCCAAATGTACTAATATTTTTACAGATGCGCCCTGGTCTAAGATAGTTGGATATATATTCTATTGTTGGATAAGCTGCTTGAGAAAATATTTTTTTTGCTTGAACTATGGTGCCTAATGGAATGAGGTAATCTTGTAGAGCAATACTCTCTAATGCACAAAAAACTATATATTGTTCCTTGGACGGAAACTGGTATTGTAAGGTGATAGATGAGTAGCTTTGTGAAGCATTTTGCTGTAAAGATTTTTGTTGTAATATGGGGTTATTGCTGTTGTTACTGCTGATTTGCTCCTCCATGTTAACAGTTTATATATATTTACTTATCATAAAAATTGGGCTTACTGCTATTATGTAGCAAGCCAATTAATAAATCCAAAAATTTTCTACTGTTATTGTGGTACTTAAATATATACGTATATATAAAATTAATGTTTACCATCAATAGGCTTGTGTCACTAAGTAATTAGTGTAAGCTCGCTTTGGCAACTGTTTCCCCATTAGAACATTTCAGTCTTCGATGCAGAACCCAAAATCTAACTAATTTTACTATTAAACACTATTTTATCTTCGAAAAATTATTAAAAACTCTCAGCTGTTTTTGATATTCAAAACACTATAATTTCTACCAAATTTTCTTTCATGTACATGCTGGTTGAGTGGTATACTAAAACAAACACTTATTTTTTGGGAAAGTTGAGATTTATATAATTTTAATATTTATTTTATAGGAAACAATCTTCAAAAACTATAACTCCATCGAATTTTTCCCAGAAAAGTTCAGGGAATATCTTTTGTCACCAGCTGTTGGATTTGCTAAAGGCGAGATTTTGGGCTATCCTTTCCATAATGCCAAGGGTTTCCGAAGACCGATTCAAGTTTTTACTAAAAGTACGATGTTTCCTAGCGAGAGAGTGGAAGCTACACCAAATAATATTACGCCAAGTATTGTAGGTGCCTCGTCAGATTCGTACAGGTATGGAATTTTTTTGGTTTATTCCACTTTTTTATTGTTTTATTTTCTTTAATATTTATCCTGTCCTTGCATATCGCTATCAATCGTCCATTAAATACTTCGTTAAATGGATTTATAATAAAACGTATTTAATTTCACTACATTATATATTTATAAACTCAACACCGATGTAAATAATAAAACTCAAATATATACAATTTAATACAAGCTGGGGCGTTCTTTTTATATAGGGTGTAACAAAAATGCAGGTCATAAATTAAATCACATATTCTGGGACCAAAAATAGTTCGTTTGAACCTAACTGTATCAATACTGTGTTCACTGTATACTTAATAAATCTTAATGTTTTTTAGCTATTTTACTTCACTTAATTTATTATGTGGTACTGGGTAATTTGTTTATATTAAATTTTTAATTTTATTTTTTAACTTTTATAATGTTAGTAGCTAATAAGTTAATAAAACGTGTTTTTCTTTTATTTTTGTCTTACTCAGCACATTATTCTGTTTATTAACAAGTATATCACAGAGGATTAAGTGGTGCTATGGGCATCCCACGTGTAAGTTGACAGTTGACGTCTTGCAAAGCCACGTTGCAGGTGCCGGGTTAAACCAGTTCTGCCCAAAAATTTCGCACGGCATTCTTCAGAATTGTTTAAAGGTGACATTTTTTAACATGAATTCGCAAGAAACCTAATCAGAAACATTTCTTCTACGGGAGCGGCCTCACAACCTGGACTACATGCAGATAGTATATTTACAATATTTGTGAATATTTCAATATTTTCTGAATCCAATATATGTTTTATCGTATTCCCAAAATGGGAACGTTGGCATTTAAAAGGTTAACTACCTCATTCATTTTGTGTGTGTGTATAATTTTAATATTAAACTAATAATTACTTTGTTTTAGGTTAAAAACAGAAAAATATGAAAACCCAAATCAAGGCCCTTGCATCGAACACGTCTATACAGATATTTTTGACGGTAGATACTGCGGTTGTACCGACGATAATCAAGACATTAATGATAGGCTCGGTGAAGATTTAAAAAAGAGTCAACAACCCGTGGCGATGACTAGTGAAAGGACTATAACGAGTGAGGAGGATTATCCGCGAGAAAGTCCTTGTTATGCCCCTGTTGATGTCGATAGCGAGAAAAGTGAAAGTCAAGAAGTGTGGCCGGACAACACTTAATACAATAATAACGATTTTTTATGATTACAAAATTTGTAAATAATGTCGATATTTTTTTATTTTTGAATTGAAATTCTACGCTTTTTGTATATATGTATATGCATAACAAAAATCCGACTTAGTTGGTATGAATTACAATTTTTTTCTAAAAGAATTTCTGTTTTTTTTTTCTATTGTTTTTGTTCATAGATAAATATATGTGGTACCCACTTTAACCTTCAGGCAGGATTCAGAAAAGGTTATAGCACCATAGACCATATACAAGTAATACGAACACGAATCGAAAAATCAAACGAATACAGCATAACACTCTGGATAGCTATGGTAGATTACTATAAGGCATTTGACTCAATAGAAATTTGGACAATCGTTAATGCCTTAATCAACATTGATAACCGATATTTAAAAATCATTAAGCATACATTATGACAATGCAACATCGCAGATAAAAACAGAAGGAAAAACAGAAAACTTTGGAATGGGCAAATCAAGGAGTGACGATAGACGGCGAAAACGTAAACCATCTGAGATTTGCCGATGATGTTCCGCTAATAGCAAAAGACAGAAGAATTGCAGAAAATGCTATTGAACCTAAATACCAAATCAAAAGAAATATGATTGAAAATAAATCGAGGAAAAACTAAATATTTAACCAACAAATCTCTAGATATAAATTGGAATATAACTCTGGACAACAATAATATAGAAAAAAAGGTTGAGTCATATATACTTAGGACAAAAATAGAACTGTCAAAGCTTAAAACCTAAAGGCTGATTTAAATAAAAGATGTTCCTTAGCATGGACAGCATTTGGTCGATTACTAACAGTACTTACATCAAACTTGCCAAACACTTAAAGGCAAAAACGTTCGATCAGTACGTTTTGTCAGTTCTGACATGCGGAACTGAAACTCGGGCTTTTAACAACAGCGTAGTCCACAAGCAAGCAATAGAGCAAAATAAGAACATGAAAGTTTTGAAGAAAAGCGTACAAAAAGGAAAAATAGAAATCAACAAACTAAGAAACGGAACTGGAAAAGAAACTACAAAGATGAAATATTAACAATAGTCGAAAAGTTCTACAACAGAGTTATACAAATCAAGAAAAAAAGATGACAATACGCAACCTCCAATTACAGTAAAAACTGGGGTATTAAATCAAGGATCAGATTTAATGCCCGATATAACAAAATCAGAAATCAAAGAGGCTCTGAAGAAAATGAAAAATAATCGAACCCCAGGCGAAGATGGAATAGTATTAGAAGCACTAAAAATTGGAGGAAATATTTGAAAAAATTAAGCTACTTTTCAATACCTGCCTTCACAACGCCAATATTCCAGCAGACTGGAACAACGCTACTATGATTCTATTACACAAAGCCAATTTAGAGAATTACAGAGCGATTAGCCTCCTCAGCAATTTATATAAGTTATTTACGCGAATAATAGTTAAGAGAATGGAAAGAAAGTTAGAGACTTATCAACCAAGAGAACAGGCAGGATTCCGAAAAAGTTACGGAACAAATGACCATCTACAAAGTATAAAAACCCTAATAGAGAAAATAGTGGAGTACAATAAACCTCCAGTTCTAGTTTTTATCGATTTTCATAAAGCCTTTGACACAGTTGAACTAAGCAAAATAGTACAGGCGCTTAAAGAATGCAGGATAGATTATAGGTATACGAAATTATTACACAAAATATACTTACAGGCAACAACCACTGTCAAATTACATACTAACAGTAATCGCATAAAAATAGAACGGGGGGTTAGACAAGGAGACCCAATGTCACCTAAACTTTTTAATACGGTCTTAGAACATGCTTTTAAGAGTTTGGATTGGATGACAAAGGGAATAAAAATAGATGGAGAATACCTAAACAACTTACGCTTCGCCGATGATATAGTCATAGTAGCTGAGGATCTAGGTATGGCAAGAGAGATGGTACAAGAGCTCGTTGTGGCTACAGAAAATGTAGGTTTAAATATAAACATCTCGAAAACAAAAATAATGTCAAATTTGGTACCCAACCAGAACATCAGTATTGTTGGGAAGGAAATAGAACTCGTAGATAGATATAAATACCTGGGACATGAAATTACGATTGGCAGGGATAACCAGACTCATGAACTGAAGAGAAGAATAGGTCTTGGGTGGGCAGCATTTGGAAAACTGAGAAACTTTTAAAAGTGAGTTGCCCACATTAAAGAGAAAGGTATTTGATCAGTGCGTCCTCCCAGTCTTGACGTATGGATCAGAAACACTCACCTTAACAAAAGCCTCGGCTACCAAACTAAGAGTCACGCAGAGAAGAATGGAGCGGTCAATGTTAGGAATAACTCTGCGAGACAAAATCAGAAACGAAGAAATCAGGAGAAGAACAAAGGTGACTGACGTCATCGAGAGGATAGCAAGGTTGAAGTGGAGATGAGCAGGACACATAGTCAGAATGACAGATGGGCGATGGACGAAGAGGTTATTGGAATGGAGGCCAAGAGAAGACAAGAGAAGCGTCGGTCGACCGCCTACAAGATGGACTGACGACTTAAGAAAGGTAAATAAAAACTGGATGAGAGCGGCGCAGGATAGATGGGGTTGGAAACGAGGGGAGGAGGCCTATGTTCAGCAGTGGACTTTTGAGGCTGGATGATGGGGGTAGTCCACAAACTTTAAGTGACTCGGAGAGCTATGGAACGGAGAATGCTCAACATTAAGCTCAGTGATCGCACGTCTAATGAAGAGATAAGAAGACGATCAACCCCTCTGTGGCTCAGTGGTAAGAGTGCCTACCTTTGGATCTAATGGTCGTGAGTTCGAATCTTACCAGGGTCAGACATTTTTCTTTTATTATAAATTAATAAATGAAAATAGTTTCTGTCCTTGTGGGATCGGTACTCACCGGAGGGACCGCAGCCGTTCGGATACAATTAGCGTCTTTTTGCAAAGACAATGACGTCGACTTTGCAAAGTAATAAGACACTTACTCAACACACACTACACATGACACTAGGTACCTAACTGCAAAAATTTACCGTACCTACCATGCCAATGGCCATTAGTTGTCGAGGCATTAGCTAAATAAAAAAAAGAAGACGATCAAAAGTAACAGATGTGATCCAGAAGGTTGCATGTTAAAATGGAACTGGGCAGGACACATAGGAAGAATGGAAGACAACCATTAGACAAAGGGAATTCTCGAGTGACGACCAAGGCAAGCAAAAGAAGTACAGACAGACCTCAAACAAGATGGACTGATGACATCGAGCGAATTGGTGGCCACGAATGGATGCAAAACATAGCAAACAGATGTGAAAGGACACACATAAGGGAGGCTTACATCCGACGATGGATAGAATAGCTGTTGATGATGATGATGATGACTATCCCGAAGTAAATGTTACACTCCTTGCCTATGGGTACAGGCGGACCCAGTGAATAAAACTCGTGTTTATGAATTAATTTCTGATTTTATTTTTTTTATTAGTTCGTAAGCTTTTGTAGTTTCACGTGGTCGATGTATCAAAGTTAAAGACAATTTTTTGCAATGAAAATAATAATGCCATATATTTAATCAAAAGTATATTTATTCAATGCAGCTTTTACATAATACGTTTGAACGATCAGAAAAAATAAACCCATTACATGCTGGACATCTTGTTCGAGATTATATGTTTTTTTTGCCATCCACAGTCTTTACATCGTCCACATTTTGGATTTTCACATGTATTTCCCACTTGTTCCAACTACTGCATGTATTGATTTTTTGTGGAACTTGGGTTGTCATTCGAGTAGTTCGGCATTTTTCTGTTATATTATACGCTAAGTCTTTGATAAGAAGTCTTCTTTTATGCAGTTTGTTCATATTATATTGAGTATCGATATGCATATTGTTGCAGAATTTTTTTTTAAATTCAAAAAAATTATAGTTTATCATTTAAAAAGAAAATTAAAATTATATCAAAGACCATTAGATTATAGATTCTCATCCCAATCTAATTTAGCTATTAGACAGTGTTTCGGGAAAGTGAAAACGATTATGTGATAATGATTCGACGAAATGAATTGGTACACTAACAAACAACTCGGGATTAGAAAGTGGACATATCGTTTGGCGAGAACAATAATGTTTTTAAAATGTTTCCGGGAAGATTTAATGATGGTAAACATATTGTTTTAGTTTTTAGAAGTAAAAGTAGTATGTAGGAAAAATCTAATTATGATATTTCTTAAAATTTGACAAATTGGAAAGTTATATAGAAAAATATTTGGTTCTTAAGAAATGGGTAGGAGAGGTTTTGAGAGAGGCTTGTTTTTGATTGGGTATAAAAGATTGGTAGAAGGGATAAGAAAGTTGGAGTCTGCATTTGCGAGACAAGAGAGGGTCACTGTATAACGGTTATCTGATGAGAGCAGTCCAATTTTCAAAAGTGAGAAATCAGTGTATAGTGTTATGATCGGCCTTTGCGAGCAGAATCAAGTTGAAACCAAATCGTCGACCGGTTGAAAAGTTAATACTCCTGGTCCGAGGGAGATTCCTTTGTTTTGTCTAGAGCGAGTAGCCGATTTATATCTATTTGCACAAGATATCGAGCAAGGAGAAAATTGAGTAAGAGAATTCGAGCAAGTCCTGTGTGTTGTTGTGGAAGCAGTTTGGACGAGAGGGGCCTTTTCGCAACATCCAGAGAGTACGTTGGAAACATCGAGGACCACGCAATCCGGAAAAAGGAGGAAGTGAAGAAACAAAAAGGTTAGTCAAATCATTTGTCGGAAGGGAGAGAATTTGTTTATATCAGAACCATATTTGCTTATTTGTTTATTGAACATTACTATAACGCAGTTAGTCATTTCAAATTTAAGAATTCAATTCAAATGAATAAAAGTAAAATTTATTAAATTTAGTATGAGAAAATAATAATTTATTTAAATATTTTTTTTTGTTAAAACAAAGAGATATCAGAATTTAAGTTTGATTTATTAAGTAAGAAATTGTTGCAACAAAGGTAAATTTAGTATTTTTAAATCATATTTCACGGATTATTTGGTAAATGAATAATATATTACATTTATATGATACTGAATGTTTTTTAATTTCCCTGTTCCATCCTGGAAGAAGTAAGCAACTAGAAATACTAGAAGCCACAGATCATAGGTATTGTATCAAATACAAAATTGGCCCTGAGAATAAAATGTATTGAAGCATTTAATTTGAATTTAGTTTTGTTTTGCATAGGCAGTGATTAAAGTAATTAAATAATTAATTAAATTAAAAAATTTGCTAATCAATCTAAATAAAGAGATAAAGTAGAGCATAACAATATATAATACATAGGCGTTAATTACCGCCAAATCTAAATTATAATTTTTTTTTGGGAGGTGAGAATCTTCTAGAGACTTCTGTAGCGAGCCGCCTACCAACTAAACTCACCCCTCTTTCTCCAACCGGGGGGCCAGGAACCGACCTTAGCGGGCATAGCTCTGACCCACCAGCTTTGCTGGTCACCCCCATCTAGCACTCTCTGTATGCGCTCTGTGACTGTCATGGCAACCCGGTTTCGCCACCCCACCCACACATGCAGCCAGCCAGGCCCCGTAAGGCAACCGACTTATCTGCATGATAATGGGTGAGTTGGCGCGTCCACGTTATCATCCCATCCACCGTAAACTGGCAAAAATTACTAGACAGTTGGTAAGAACAACTAAACTTTCATTCTCCACCCCCCAGTAGGAGTGGCCCATTCATCTATACACTCTTAACAGAAGATATAAATACGTGAAAAACAAAACATCTAACATTTACAACACTAGGATTAAAAAAATTTTATGTTAAAGGACTGCCCCGGCAGAAGTGGGAGTTGAATTTTGATTACCCACCCTGGTCGGCCCAGAACGACACAACATGTTCAAAAGAAATACAAACGGATTATCTTTGTTGAAGTCTCTCTTTCTTCCTTACGCTTCATCGTTTCGGTGACAAATCCAATGTTCAAGCCAAACATTTTTTCATTTATAATGGCTTTGTGCATTAGTTCTTGGGGCTCACCCAGAGGGGATCCCATCCTTAGCTGTAGCGAGGTTCGCCCTGCATGATATACAGGGCATACGAATATCACATGGTGCGCGTCATCCACCACTCCACACTCGGTACACAGATCGTCCTCGGTCTTTCTTATACGATATGTAGATGACCGAAAGGATCCATGCCCCGTCAATATAATATGGTGGCCAAAAGAAGCATACTGGACACCTTCTAGTTCCTCTTTTACAAGTTTAAGCTGACGCTAATTTGTCTGTTATATCTACACGTCCTTCGGATTTATTGTATTCCAAAATAATGTCTCATTCTTTATCTTCTTTCTTGCAATGGTTCTTGGTCTGGTTCTTTCTTGCAATGAAATCTTTGCATCTAAATGTATTGAAAACAAAAGGATAACATATTTTCCCTTTTTGGACTATATGAAACTAAAGTCATATTCTTCTGAAATCCAACAATTGATGATAGAGCTTCTTTAAATTCAACAGACATAAAAGTTTTATTCTTTCGAAATGTTCCAGTTAGTGTTAGTTTACGTTTTAATAATTCTGTCGCTAAATTGTAGACAGCGAAAAAAAAACTGTCGGGGGTTATGTTTCTCCCAAAAGTTTCAACATGTTTTAGAAGTCATAAAACTACACTTCTGCTCTGATGTACGTCAATGCCTGATTTTCTGTTTTTTTTTAATCAAATTACAAATGTGCTCGGCTACTACGGCCACTTGCATAAGGACGATTACAAAATAAAAATGTTACAATAAATAATATGTTACAAACTGTTATCGTAGGTACAATAAATTGTATATCTTTAAGAAATTTTAGAACGGAGTTTATTTGATCTGCATTACTTAGAATATCTCGTGTACTATGTTTGGGACGATAAAATAGTCTGTTGGCTGAATATTGATGGCATTCGGTTAGAATTCAGTTGTGATTGGTAGCTTTGACCAGTAGGTACGTTACTCCTGTATCGGGTAACCATGTGTTAATTTTGTATGTCCGATCCAAAGTCTCCTTGTCACGATATGGTCTCTGGACAAACTTGTAGGGCCAAAAATAGGAGGACTGTCGATTAAATGTTGAATTTGATGAAAAGCTGAGCAGTTTGTGTCCCAGCGTTGTTGCTATCGGGTTCCTGTTCTTCTTTTAATTTGAGATTTAAGTCCTTACTAATTTGGATGTTAACAGCGGGAACATATATGTTGAGGCAATCTTTGTGTGGTGGTCTGCAAGCTCATTGCCTGTATGGGATGGTAACCAGATTAGAGTAACTGTTTTATTTTGGGAAAAGATAAGTTGGTAATGGTCATGGATCTTTTGGACGATAGGATGATCAGTGAATACATTTTGGATGGACTGGATTTTGGCTAGGGAGTCTGTGCATATAGCAACGTGCTTATTTGATGAAGAAATATATTTGATATCTTGAGGTATGCTGAATAATTTGCCAGTATTAACGTTGCAAAAGGAGGGGATAAATGATACCGTGATAAGAGTATGTGACGTTGTAATAGAACACCCTATTTCTGTATAATTTTTTGAAACATCAGTGTATAGTACTATACTAAAATCTCAATAAAAATGCACCAGAAATAAACAAACCAAGATACGTTGAATGTTACAAAGAGCACTCCCACATCATGATTTACAATGTATATACATTGTAAATCCCAAATCATGATGTGCAAAGTTTATACATTGTAAATCACGATTCGGGAGTGCTCCTCGTAACATCCAACGTGTCTTGGTTTGTTTATTTCTATTGCATCTTTATTGTGATTTTAGTATTGGTAGTATTTCTTTTTCACGATAATTTTTTTTAAATTTTTTATGAGTCCCCTGGTAAATGAGTGGTAAATTTATCGTATCTTGTAAGTGATGTGTTAAATTGAGAGATGACTACCAAGGTGGATACGGGGATAGCAGAAGTGAAATTGTTTGTGATAGAGAAATGTCAACTGTATCAAAATTAGTGGGATGGGTTTTAATGATGATAATTTAGAGAGGTTATGCAGTTTATTCGTGGGTGTAGGAGGGATTGGAAGGTAGTTCGAATTAAAACAACTAATTTTTAATATATTTTATATTGAATTTAACCCACTTACAAAATCGTCATTATGTATATTTATTTTTCTAATAAGTTAACAAAAATTTATAACAATTAATCTAAACTTAAATAGTGACTAAAATAATTATCTGTTACTTTTTACTGATATAATAACAAATGTACTTTTGTTATATAATATCATGCCTAACTCTGTACTAAGCCTTTTCCAATTTTTTTTGTGATAAAATGCATAACTATTGGCAGTTTCAGTGATAATGAATGTTCCATTTATTATAAGTGAGATTAATTTCATTTTAATTAGTATTTTCTTCACGCATTTTTACATTATTATTACTGAAATAATAAAGTTTCTTTATTATTTCATTAATAATAAAATCAATATCGAAAAATATACAATGATTCTATCCACAAAAATTAATCAGCCTGTTCTTTGTTATCATCCTCCCACCACCATACCAGTATAGACCCACGAATCAGTAAACCTGATATTATTTTAAGATTAAGGCAAATACACTAGCCACAACAGAAAGGCAATGTTATGGTACGCGTCCATGTGAGAGAAAAACTCGTTAAGAGTAGCTCTCGAGAGTGTCTCTTTCAAGTGGACAAAGATTTGAGAGCTATTTGCTGCCAACAATACGTGACCTTCTGACCACTCTCAGCGAGATCTAGAACACGTGAACATGGAACCGACCGCCACTTGATAGTGGGCTCGCAGAAATCGAAACAATGTCGTATAGTTGAGAGTGCTATCGAGAAAACATGGCGAAAAATTGGAGTAAAGGCTTTGTTTGAATTGATACAGAGCTGCGAAGAAAATAAACTTTTGTGGATTACTTGATCTACAAACTACAGAAATCGAGAGAAAAAACAGGACTTCCTGAAAGAATGGCCAATTCAATTTAATTGTAGGGGGGAACAAATTGTTCCTCTATTTGAGGTAATTTACTTATGAATTTGTTAATATAGGAAGCGAATGGTGGTATAAACAAAAAACCAACATTACAACAGATAACAAACAAAAGAAACGGAAACGTGACAAAAATGATGTTGATGACCAACTATTTCGTTCAGCCATTCAAACTCTCCAAAAGTCTCCAGATGAAGAATCTCTTTCGGGCAATATATCGTCATTAATAGATAATAAGATCAGCTAAATCAGAGTGGCATAAACAACAATGTAAAGAAATTGAGAACTACGAGCGTATCTATGACGCATTCAATATGCACAAAAAACTGAAAGAAGTTGCAGGACTGAATAAAAAATGTAATCCTCCACTAATCGAAGATAAAAACGGAAAAATTATAATCGATATCGAAGGTCAACTAATACGATGGACAGAATATATAAAGGAATTATTCGATGATGAAAGAAGCGAACTAGAAACGCTAAATGACATAAGCGGTCCTCCAATATCTAAGGAAGAAGTGCAATACGCTATAAAGAACGCAAAAAACGGGAAGGCGATCGGACCAGATGGGATTTACGTAGAAACACTAAAGCTTTTAGGTGTCGAGGGCATTAAGATACTTACGAAATTGTTCAACTTAATCTATGAAAGCGGAAAAATTCCTAAAGATTGGCTTAAATCCTCATTTGTTGTACTACCAAAAAAACACAGAGCCACAAAATGCAGCGACTATCGCACCATCAGCCTAATGAGTCATGTATTGAAAACGTTTCTTAGAATCATTCATCAAAGAACATATAGAAAAATTGAGGAAAGAATCTCAAGTACTCAATTCGGTTTTCGCTGTGGCCTTGGAACGCGTGATGCACTATTCGCAACCCAAGTTTTAATTCAGAGATGCAGAGATGTAAATCATGACGTTTTCATGTGCGCGATTGATTTTGAAAAGGCCTTTGATAAAGTTCGCCATGAAAAAATGCTACATATTCTCAAAACTACCGGTCTGGACGGTAGGGACATTAGAATAATCGCAAATTTGTATTGGGGCCAGGCTGCATGTATTAGGGTTGCGAATCAGTGCTCTGAAGAAGTAAAAATCAAGCGCGGAGTTCGACAAGGCTGTATATTGTCACCAATGTTGTTTAATCTTTACGCTGAAACAATCTTAAATGAAGTCTTGGAAAACGCAAAAGAGGGAATACTCATTAATGGTATGCTTATGAACAATATCAGATACGCAGATGACACCTTGTTGCTGACTGGATCAATTGAACATCTTCAAGCGTTATTGAATCGAATGGTGGCATTCTGCGCGATATATGGACTCAAACTCAACGCAAGAAAAACAAAGTTTATGGTTATTAGTAAACAGGCAGCCGTAAATAATAATAACTATAACGTAACAATCGGTAATGACTCAATTGAACGAGTAAGTAATCTTGTATATCTGGGTACTCATATTAATGAAAGCTGGAACCCTAGTACAGAAATAAAAAGTAGAATTGCCAAAGCAAGAACAAGTTTTATGAAATTTAAGAAAATCCTGTGCAGTCATGATCTAAATTTGGAACTTCGCATAAGAATGGTCCGATGTTATATATTCCCAGTACTACTTTACGGGGTTGAAGCATGGACACTGACAGAATCGCTTTTAAAAAACCTAGAAGCATTTGAAATGTGGGTCTACCGCCGTATTCTGAAGATCAGTTGGGTAGAAAGAGTCACAAACGAAAGGGTTTTGCAACGTTTGAATAAAAGTTGCGAAGTAGTGAACACGGTTAAAAGGCGCAAATTGGAATACTTTGGTCATATAATGCGTCACCCAGAAAAATATGACATACTTCACCTTGTCATGCAAGGTAAAATAATGGGAAAAAGAAGTGTGGGCCGCCGTACAACTTCTTGGCTTAAAAACCTACGCCAATGGTTTGGGAAAACTAGCACTGAACTATTTCGTGCGGCTGTAAATAAGACAATGATTGTTAATATGCTGCACAACATGAGAGCCAACGATCGACAAGCGGTCTCGGCACCTTAAGAAGAAGAATAGATAAGTTAAAAGAAACTAAGTGTGACTTTTACAAGTGAAAAGTGAGATTAGAAGGTCCGTTGCTCGCATCGTAGATGAATACGATATGCAGGTATTTTCTACGTCTTCCTCGTCATCAACACTATGGCCATCTCCGGCATATGCAGAAAGTTTCATTCAACTCAATAAGTATTGCGAACTTGGTGATTTGTAAATGGGACTTGTGTTTATTAAATTTTTTGAATAAAGCCTTAACATTTAATATAAGCTTATACTTTTAAGAAAGAATTCTTCAGTACGTCATATATTGCCAAAGTTACTTCCTTTACAAGTCTGCCAATTGTGCAAACTGTAATTTGAAATTGAAGGCTGGCATCAGAACCGCCTAAAAATGAATTTTCATTGATTCTTTGTAGTCATCATGTGTGCTCATCGGTACTTACAGTAGAAAAAATGAAAGAATACCCATGAACGAACATATAAAACACGCTGTATTTTCCTGTCACCGTGTCACACAAAAAATTGGCCAGCGCAAGTGTATGTAATAATTATTGTTACATGTACTTGCACTGGACAATTTTCTTTGTGACACGGTGACGGGAAAATACAGCGTGTTTTATATGTTCGTTCATGGGTATTCTTTCATTTTTCCGACTGTAGATACCTGACGCTAGAAATCGAGGAGTTACCATAACGCGTTAATAAACATTGCAGGATTCATTGTATCTTATTTAACAATTTTAGGCCCACATAAATTTATTATGAATTGAACTTGAACTGGACTCATGCGAACAACATTTTTGCAGTTGCTGGGCATCTTCAGTCTGGAGCTCGGCAGTTAATGTAGAACAAGCACCGCATGTTGCTCTACGTTGGATCCAGGGATTAACTCGGCACTTTTTCCCACTTTCACCATTTCTTTCCTCTTTTTATAAATAATAAGAAGAGCAGCAAGTTTTTCTTTATTCTTGTTATTATTGAAAGAATGGGAAAAAAGTATTTTTGAAGTGTGTTATGTTTTACACATTATACAACTTTAAACTTTGACTTTAAAACATTACACACTTCAAAAATACTTTTCTTTTCCTATTCTTTCAGTTGTAATAGGTGTGTCGAAAACATATCAGTCTTTTCAATTCTTATTATTATTGTTCATCGTGAGAATCTAGCGAAAACCAATCAAGTGGACACGATTCTGAGAGTAGATTGTACTAGCACTATCCGAAAGGAGCTCTCAAGGACTGTCTGATAGTAAAAATTCCTGAAGTGTACTTATGTGATGAACAGATATATCTGGTGAGATATACAGATATATCTGGTGAGATATATCTGGTGTAAGTCACATGGACATACAACAGAGAGCAGATGTCGCGAGTTACTCTCAGGAAAACCCTCACATGGACACATACCTTTAGTGATACGACTGTCAGATAGAAAGAGGAACAACTGGGTGAGATTAAAAGCAAAACTCGAGGATATCACAACAAAAATTAGCTGCTGGGCAAAAAACTACAATAAACTAGACGGAATACATTGGAAGCATATTGCTCAGACAAGAAATGGAAGGAGTTGATAGAGGCATAATGTTCAAAAATGGACGATAAAAGAAGATCTAAGAAGATGAAGATACAAACTTAGCAAAGATACAAAAGAAAAGACGAAGAGAACAAAGGATGAAATCGGCTTTATCATAATAAATAATACGTAGTACAGGACACAATAGTTCTAAACTAAATCAGTGTCAGTATACACAAAAAAAATTAAACCATATTCGTTTTGGAGATGAAATAGCACTGGTCACAGTTAATTTTAAAAAGCTGGAGAGAAGGTAACAAAAAGATTTAACCTGCGCATAAGTCATAAAAGATGTGCCGTCTTCTTTCGTAAGTTGCCGATAATCGTGTTTATTTATATCTGTTTATAGCTGCTCTAAAAAGCTCAACACTAACCTGCATTAAAGGCCTAACAGTATTTTATAGATATACTAAGGGTCGATTTCTCACACCTGCGTTAATCTATACGCTCTGAGCTTCGCTGGTGTCGCTCCTAGCGTATTACTAATGCAACTTTCACCGGTAATTTTTAAATTTATTATTTAATTGTTATCGCTCAATATTTACAACGCAAAAAAGTAATTAAATTGTAATCGATTTTTTAAAGATTTTGCTAATCATTTTAACGTTCTATTAATGAAATAGTAATTTCTTACTTCGGATACTTTCACAATTATCGTGTAGATGGCGCTTAGATTAATTTATAATTACATATTACGAAATATTAAAAAAACTTAAATTCGGTATTTAAAACGTAAGTATATTTAAGGTAAAAATATACACCACAGCTTTGACCAACTAATATTATTTCCTATTAATGTTTTTAATTTAAATGTTTTAAATTAATCACTTTGACATTTATGTCAAATTTCCAGTAAAAGTTTACAGACTTGTCACTACTAGCGCTCGCGAATTTTTAATTATCCCCTCTACCTACGAGCTCATAGCGTATAGGCAAATCAAAATAAGCGATACGCTATCTGGTGAGCATAGGAGTAACTAAAGATATTGACATTGTTCTTCCATTTTGCTTTGAGTTTGTGTGTTTGTATAAAATATATTTACATCTTAAAAGTAATTTGATAAGAATGAGTCGTTCAAATCGGTATTGTTTTCAAATAGGCTTATAGGTATTGCTTCAAATAGCGAATTGAAATTCACTTTTCATTACAAAATATTAAAACATAGCCTAAAAAGTTGTTGAACAATTTTTGGGTTACATAATGGAAATGTTCCATATGTCCCGTATCATAAATATGTATCACAACAAATATATACTGAATGGTTATATCAATCATTATTACAGCCAATGAAAAAATAATCTTGAATGGAACAATAAAGCGCATAAAACGGGCTAACATGTTACTTTAGAAGATGCAAAAAAATGAAACCAATAATTGTATTGAACGTCGTTCATGAATCCCTAAAAAGCCGGCCACTCACGATACTGCGGTGTCGTTCGACAAAATCGTCGATGATATCAATTCTGCAGTACTGGCAGCATAGAAACCAGTTTGTCTGTGGTAAAATCAGTAAAATTATAATAGTAGGGGAACAAAGTATGCTAAATGTGCAGTCACTCGAGCGCTTTGGGGACCTATTGGGTTGTGAAGAGTAGGTCCTAAAACCAAAAAAAAGTTAAGTAAAGTTCTCCATTTTAGTGGGGACTTTCCATTTTTAATTTAATTTTCCATTTCCAACAATCGTTTTTTCCGATTATGGCGCCATCTATCCATAATTCGAAAAAATGTTTAGAATAAAAGTTACTTATTTTTACGTAAGGAATCCAAATCTGCAATAAAAAAAATGGGGGCTCCTATTTAAGATTTTAAAGTAACTCCCTACCCCAACTCCGTGGGGGATCGTGTTTGGTGCCATTCGATAGATTTTTCAAAAATATTGAATAAGTGTATTTTACAGTTTTTTGATCTGATGTTCATTTCGCGAAATATCGCGGGATTCGTATTTAAAATATTAAATTTACCACCCTCCCTCCCCTCTCCGCGGGAAGTCGTGTTTGGTATCATTCGATAGATTTTTAAAAAATATTGCGCACAAATTTTTTAGTTTTTCGATCTGTCATTCATTTCGCGAAATATTCGCTTTTTTCTTGTGAAACTTTGGGACTCGCCCATTTCCTTACTCAATCTTCAGATTTGTGAAATATACACTCTTTTGCATGTACTTAACTTACTTTATCTTAATCTGACAATTTCGAGTTTTTAAGGATATATTTTTTTTTCGGGCGGCCACCCTTAACGAACTCCCCTGTGTTAAGAGCCAATATATGGTAGAGGTACATCTGCAGGGTACCAGGTTTCTCCCCATATGCTAATCTGACGCGCTCGAGTAACTGCAAAAATCCCCGCTTGGGCTCCTCTACCATAACGATTTTGTTGGATGCACGGTCACGCACGATCAAAATTTTTGTCAATTAGTCAAATTCGACAAAATTGAACCACCCCGCAGTATCGTGAGTGGCCGACTTAATATGAACACTATCGATTCCTCTGCAGAAATCAAGGTTATGTTCAAGGTTGGCAGGCTTAAACCACATGCTTGAGACCTCGCTTTAAACCAACTGGTTTATTAGGAAAAAACCTTTGTGCTAGTGCAGTTGAAACTTCAAAACGCAATTCAAATCGGCTTGTTACTATTAAAAACTTATTTATATTAAACTTATTAACCTATTAAACTTATTACCAACGAATTATTAATATTAAAAATTATTTCAACATTCAACAAAAATACAAAACTGATGCAAAACTCCAATGACCAAAGACCAATGCCAATATTTATAGCTCTACAATTACTCACTTTGGCGCTGCATTCTCATTTTCGGTTGCCTATGGTTCAACTGACTGGGGTTTATCCTTGAACTTCGGTTTTGTTTGGAAATGCAATTGTCAGTTCACGTTCTACAGCTTTCAAGAAATGCCAATAGATGGCAAAAAGTGGCAAAAGAAATTATCGCCATTTTGTATGACCTTTTTTATTGTTTCTGAATAAAGTTAAATTAAGTATTTATAATCAATTATTCTAAATGTCTGGATAGTATCTCGAGGTTTTTCCTGTGATTTACTATGGAATCTCTAACAAGAGAATTTTAGTGTCACCTTTGCATTTTGTTGTCTTTTTACATGTTATGATTTTTTTGTGACGGATATTCTTGAGTTGGGGTTGATTTCATGTAATCGAATGAACTATCTTTCAGTAAAGTCGTCCCAGGAACGCAACTCATAAATATTGGCAATATCATTTTAAAGTCTTCTACTTTAAAATGTATATTATATGTCTGAATTGGCGATATAATATTAGAAGAATTTTTTACTAAGCAACAACAACGACATCCGATTTGGGCGTCGAAACGTTAATAAAATCATTTTTTTTTAGTTAAATTGTGGCTTATTTCCAATTTAGAATACTTACCTACTTAACTTACTTAAGCCGTCCTCTTGTACCTTACGGTGTCGAGAATAGTCGTCCCATTTAGAATAGTTGTTTATAAAAATGCCACAAGGAAATAGCTTCAGAACAACATTAAGTATTTATACTCAAACAGTAATTTTAATAATTATAAATAAATGTAATAAAAACAAAAACATGTTATCGTTTATTTAGGCTTAATATAATATAATAGATTATATTTATATTATAACAGCATTTCATGCCAAGGCGCAATAATAGTCTAGTAAAATAAAATTACACTACATGTAAATCAAAATGTAAATTCGTACAGGTTGAAACAAATTTTATATCAAAGTTTAGGTGGGTACAAAAGATATTTTCAAGAAAGTATCCAAATCATACAAGGGGATCATTATTTAAATAATTAAAAAGGGGTCATTTTTGCAAAAAAAATATTTTTTTAAGTGATGAAGTTATTCAGTTACTAATGAAGGTCAATAGGATTGTTTTCTGCAAAGCTGAAGGGCAAATCTTTCACATAAAATTTACTAAATTAAATTTGACCCCCTATTTATTTAAATAATTATACATAAAACTTTAAAAACAAATTTTCAAAAAATTATTTTTAGCGTTTTAAATAAGCACTATAAAATATCTTATTTTACAATAAAATTTGCTCTATGTCATTAGTATTAAACAAAAAAAAATTGGTCGAAAAATATTTAATATTTTTTGAGATAATGAATTTGTTTATTAAATGTTACTCTATTTTCAATTGCAAAAACGCGGTTGTTGCGAAAGAAATATTCACCTGTATTAAATCTTACTATTTTAATTTTTATGTATATTTGTGATAAATGTATTGATAAATTCAAATTTCAATTAAACTTTCCCCTAAAATGGCATTTGAAAATTATTCAAATTTGTTTATAATTTTTTTTTAATAACGTCGCAAGGCATAAATATTTTGAAATGCCGTTTCGATAATTCGGTTCCTGGGAATTTTTCACTTATTATCAAAATTTTTTCTCTTTTTTTCCTCTTCTTTTTTTTTCTTGGAGTTATATTACTACGGGCCCTTTTAGGGTTAAGTTTCATTAAGAATGTCGAATCTCTAAGTTGTAGATTCTAGACCTAAAAATATTAAGATTGGTCTAAAATCACTTAAATAAAATGTGGCTACTTACTGAGTTACAGGGTGTTTTATTTAAAAATTTAACAATTATTTTTACCAAGTACTTTCAAACTATTTGACGTATCCTTATCATACTTGGCATAAAGTGTGGGTACTATACAGTCTACTAAATTGTGATAAATAAAAGTTTCTAGCTGCTACCAGAGGCGTACGACAGGGAATAGTTAATGCTTGACCCTTCCCAAATTCTACGCCACTGAGGGAATTACTATTTTAGCAAAATTTTTCGATTCTCCAATACTTATTCTGTAAATAATATACTCTTTACTGGTAACGATTAGGTCATTAGTTTTCGAGATATTGGACGTTAAAAATAAAACAGCATAGTTATTTTGATTCATTCATTCATTCATTTTAAACTTCCAATATCTTTTAAACTGATGACTTTATCGATACCAATAAAGTTATTTACATACAAAGTATTGGAGAATCAAAAAATTACGCTAAAATAGTAATTCACTCAGTGGCGGAGAATTTGGGAAGGGTCAATAATTCACTATCCCCTGTCGTACGCCTCTGGCACTAGTTAGAAACGTTTATTAATCACAATTTAGTAGGGTGTATAATAGCCACACTTTCTGCCAAGTATGATAAGGATACGTCAAATAGTTTTAAAGTAGTTGGTAAAAATAATTTTTAAATTTTTAAATAAAACACCCTGTAACTCAGTAAGTAGCCACATTTTATTTAAGAGATTTTAGTTAAATCTTAATATTTTTAGTTCTAGCATCTACAACTCAGAGATTCGACATTCTTAATAAAATTTTACCCTAAAAGAGCCCGTAGTAATATAACTCCAAGAAAAAAAAGAAGAAGAAAAAAACGACAAAAAAATTTTGTTAATTAGTAAAAAATTCCCAGGAACTCAATTATCGAAACGGTATTTCAAAATACTTAATCCCCGCGACGTTATTAAAAAAACAATTTATAAACAAATTTGAATAGTTTTAAAATGCCGTTTTAGGGGTGAGTTTAATTGAAATTTGAATTTATCAATACATTTATCGAAAATATACATAAAAATAAAAATAATGAGATCTTAAGCAGGAGAATATTTCTTTGGCAACAACCGTGTTTTTGCAATTGAAAATATAGTAACATTTAATAAACAAATTCAATATCTCAAAAAATATTAAATATTTTTCGACCAATTTATTTTTAATTAATACTGGTAACAAAGCGCAACTTAGACCGTAAAATAAGATATTTTATAGTGCCTATTTAAAACGCTAAAAATATTTTTTTTCAAATTTGTTTTTAAAGTTTTATATACAATTATTTAAATAAATAGGGGGTCAAATTTAATTTAGTAAGTCTTATGTGAAAGATTTACCCTTCAACTTTACAGAAAAAATCCCATAGACCTTCATTAATAAGTGAATTACCTCAGCAGTTAAAAATAGTACATTGTTTACCGGGTAGGAAAAGCTTAACATTCCTGGACGACTGTGAAGATTGCTACACAGAGTCCAGGAATGTGGCTTTTCCTACGAGGTAAACATACTATTTTTCCGCAAATCGTTTAAAATTCGACAGATATTGATTGATTTAAAAAAAACGCGATAATTTTATTCCCAAATAAATGGTGCTTTGAAATTCCTAATAAAATTACTTGGGTTACTATGGAAACGTATTGAGGTTGAATTTATCATTTATGTAGAACACTAACAACTGTACGGAAATATCATTTCCTTACAGTAAGGAAATGACATTTCCTTACAGTAAGGAAGTCCTGACTTTTTCTTCAAGAAATTTTGACAGGAATGTCAAAATTTCCTGGCGATTTGCGGAAAAGTATATTTTTTGCAAAAATGACCCCTTTTTAATTATTTAAACAATGATCCCCTTGTATGATTTGGATACTTTTTTGAAAATATCTTTTGTACCCACCTAAACTTTGATATAAAATTTGTTTTGACCTGTACGAATTTACATTTTGACTTGTTTTTATTTTATTAGGCTAATAATACAACGCATGCGTAATCCTTGAAATCATCTGAACTAGGTTCTGAACGGCCGAATTTCAGCGTTCAAGCTGAGCGTAGTTTAAACTGCCATCGGTTGAACGTGAATTGGGAAAGGCGATTTTGACTTTAAATTGACGTTCACTAAAAGTTCAAGTTAAACTGGAGTTGAAGTCGATATTTAGAAATCGGCCCTAAGGTTGTTCAAATGAAAAGGTACGAAACGGCACTGGATATAAATGAAGTTTTTATTCAAAGTATTCATTATTGGCCTGAGCACAACGATCCCATTAATTAACAAGCCGAAGGATTCCTTGTTCCCGGAATTCCTGTGGCCGTGGCGAGACACAGTCCCTCACAGCGTCCTTCAGTTCGTCGTCTGAGTTGAAGTGCTTCCCTTTGAGATGTTTTTTCAGGGGACCACACACATGGAAATCGCAGGGCAACATGTCCTGCCTGTAGGGCGCATGGTCAAGCTGCTCCCTCTCTTAAAATTGGCCATTTCCACTTGTGTGACCCTGGTGACATGTGAAGGCGCGTTATCGTGGATCCCTACGTAAGCAGCCTAGGTTTTTTGCTCTTGATGGACCTGTGTAGGATTCGGAGTCTCTCACAGTACACATCTGAGTTAATGGTTCTTCTGTGCTCGAGGAATGGCCTGGTCTCGGTTCATCAACAAAGATTTCACGGCCTTCACGAAAACGGACACTCCATTTTTTCACTGACTTGTCGGACAGTCTTCCCCGTATACAGTCAGCATCGGGCGATGCATAGCGTCCGGTTTAACACATTCCGCTGTCAGAAACCTGATAACGCCTCGCTGCTTGAATTTTGCAATGTGAACCGCATGATGATGTCCTCACACGAACTGCCTCATCAATTGGACGGCGCACTTAGAATTGGACTGCAAATTCTGGCACTCGGTCATGCCCCGATCGAAGCCAAAAGCTACGTTCTTGGATTTCTCACTACGTTATCCCAAAGTGGCATAGACAAATATATGTTTGAACAACCCTAGTACAAAAGTAATTTATAGATGTATTATATTATATAGCTTTACTTTATTGACTTTATAGATGTAATAGATTAATTAGATTAAATCGGAACTATAATGTAGAGATACCATTATAAGCATAGAGAGGAAAAAAAATTGAAATAGTGAAACACTGTCTATTTCATAGAAAATAAAGCAAAAATCATAACCGATTTCATTACCAGTTTCAACGAAACTTAGCAAACGGTTATACAATGGATACTTCCAACTTAATTGAACTAGAAGAAATAAAATAAACCATAAAAAAATACAACAAATTTCCATACAACTTATCTTATTTACGTTCAAAATCAACAAGTTTGATTTATAACATACCATCGATAGAACAATAAGAACGAGATGTAGAGAGAGTAAAGCATTAGTTTTTTGCATTCCTCACGAAACTTTCTCAGGCAGAAAGAACATTTGGACTGTTTTAATGTTATTGATGGCCTACTAATGTATATTAAAATACAAAATTAACGTCTTCATAGTACCAGTGGGGGATCTACGAGGGGGAATAGGGAAAATTGAAACCCTACCCCAAGAAGGTCCAAAATGCAGGAAACTTAAACCATAGACAAAAAAATTTAACCCAATAAAACCCGCTGTTAGGAAAATTAAGTAACTTTATGCGTAGGTTTAACAGTTTTTTTAATAACTCATCCTTATAATAAATGGTAACCAATTTAAATGTTTAAAATAGAAATCATTCTTATGAAAATAATAGATATTATGTATTGGATTATTTGTAAAAGCTATAATTACATATTAGCTTAATCTTGAGGTATTTTGTTACGTACTTAAACTCAGTAAGTAGGCCCAAACCATGTAAAGACCTCTTTATTTATAGGTCCATGGCCCAAACAATTTTCGTTAATTTCTATAATCATTTGAAATAAATACAATATTTTTAAAACATACTACTGATATAAGGGCGGAAATCCATATTTAATAAAATAATTTTAAATATAATTCATGATTAGGCTTAACACAAGCTTATTAATAATTTAATTCTTGTGTCGTCCATATTCCCATGTACCTATTTAATAAAAAATACTAGACCTGATCGTAAAGTTGTAAAATCATTAAAGTACACTTTCAATTATTAATGTCTACGATAATGAATATACAGTGAGAGGTGAAGTTATGGAATAAATTTAATTTTTCGAGAATAAGCGACTTTGAAAATAAATCCCGAAACAGGTTGATATTTATTTTTAAATTATGATTTTTTGGGATACACTAATGACGTTATTCATCTGGACGTGATTGTAGCATGTTCATTTTTCTTAAATTTAAAATTATGGCTTTTGAGCTTTTTGTTTAGTCTAGTGGAAAAAATGGTACACGTTCACCCGATAACTATTTTTTTTTGAAGTTATACTTCTTTACGATTGAGAGTGAAATTTTATTATTCTGGGCGCATGCGCACACAAACAGTAGGTATGTAGTTCGTTGCTAATCTTTCAAGTTATGTATGTATCAGCGCAAATAAGTCATTAAAAGAATATATTAGTGTTTTTAGTAAATGTATTATTTATTATAATTTTTGTGTCTTTGGATTTGTCTTCCTCGGGAGTAAGATAATAAAATATCTATTATAACATTTTTATACTTCACTTGATCTATTTGTCACCGTGATGTGTAATTATATCCGAGACGTCACGTACACGGGGCTTGATAGCTTGGTTGGTAGAGCATTGGACCAGAGATCGAGAGGTCCCGGGTTCAAATCCGGGACGATTCATATTCTTTTTTTTTTTTTTTTTTTTTTTTTTTTAATTTTTGGTATTGTTTTAATAAAAATTTTTGAACGTGGTCGGTAAGAAAGTTAGTTTAATATTTAAATGAAGTACAAATAAACTGTTAAGTATATTTATTTCGTTGAAATTATATAATAGAAGTATAACTTCTTACGTGCGTACAAAGTACACACACATTATTTGGTTGTATGTAGAGAGTCTTTATTGCTTACACACACTACTTCCAAATCTCCCCTTTATAATTTCAAGTCTTTCAAGACTTTCAAGTCCGCCGACATGGCTCCCGTGTTCACACTGTTATCAATCCGGTGCCACCGACACGGCTACCGTGTTTACATTTCATCAATTTTCCAATGACTGTATAAATATGTTAAAAGTATGTGAAAGTGTTAAAAACGTCTGGGTAACCTCTCGAACTAAAATCCTTCCTTTGAGTATCCCTTTGGTTTTGATTTTCAATTAATAGCCAAACCTATAAATTTTCAAACACTCCACGATTTCAGGTATTTCTTAGGCTGTCGCCGAGATTGCTGGTGATGTCAATTTAAAAGTTTTTTGAGTACTGAAAAACAAAAACCCACGAGTTGATAAGGCTTAAATTATTCTTGTAATTCGTTCAAACATTCTATTAAAAGATTTTTCTATTGTTAAAGGGTTTATTTCGCACGCCTAATTATCGAGCCCTCATTTTAACCTTCAATGGCCGTAGTCACTACTGTGAGAGCAATACACCCTTGTTTTCTTTGGTGTTGTCATTTTAAAGTCGATTTGCTAATTTGCCATAAATATGTTCTTTTGAGAGTTTGTCGGCTTAATTTATGAAGTCATTAAGTAGGTAGTCAATGGCCTTTTACTGTTTGCGGTAGAAATTCGTATACAGTTGAGTCCATGGTTTTTTACCCGTGCATCATACCTGGCGAGATAAAACACATACTTTCTATCTAGCATCATTGTCTTTCACGTGTGAAACTAAAGACAACCAGCTACAGCCTGTAGCCACTTTCTGCCACTTGCTGTTACGTGGAGTAAATTTTGCGACTTATTTCGTATGATTTGCATGATGACGCACGGGTAAAGAACCATGGACTCAAATATATAATATATAATTATATTCATCATCATCATCATCCAGCCCTTTGCGTCCACTGCTGGACATAGGCCTCCCTCATTTTTGTCCATTGTGCTCTATTTTGAGCACTTTGCATCCAATTTCTAGACATTTTCTTGAGATCGTCAGTCCAACGAGTAGGTGGTCTTCCTCTACTTCTTTTGACTAATCTCGGCCTCCACTCAAGTAATCTCTTCGTCCATCTCCCATCACTGATACGGGCGACGTGTCCGGCCCAGTTCCATTTCAGGGTGGCAATTCGGGAAATTACATCGGTAACTCCTGTTCTTCGTCTTAAGTCTTCATTTCTAACTCGGTCACGAAGCGATATACTTAGCATTGATCTTTCCATTTTCCTCTGGGCTATTTGCAGCATTTTAGAAGTTGTAGCTGTCAATGTCAAAGTTTCGGCACCATAAGTCATCACAGGCAACATATATTGGTCAAATGTTTTACGTTTTAAAGAAATTGGTATATCGCTTTTAAATATGTCTTTGAGTTTTCCATAGACTGCCCATGCTAGGTTTATTCTTCTTCGTAGTTCGCATGTTTGGTTGTCTCTTGTGATCTTTATTTCGTGTCCAAGGTATATGTATTATTCCACTACCTCTACTTCGTTGTCACCAATATTGATATTTCCGCTAGGTACTAGGTTTGCCATGAATTTTGTTTTGGAGATGTTTATTTTAAGACCTACACTGGCACACACTAGGTGAAGTTCATGTAGCATTGTACATATCTGCTTAAGGTTGTCAGAGAATAAAACTATGTCGTCTGCGAAGTTCAAATTTGTTAATCTTCTACCGTCAATATTCAGGCCTGGCTCTTCCCAGTTAAGTTTTTTACAAGCATATTCTAGTACTGCGGTAAACAGTTTAGGCGATAAGGTATCGCCCTGTCGGACTCCTCTGCCGATTGGGATATGGTCCGTGTTTTTATGTAGTTTCACCGACATGGTTGCGTTCTTGTATGTATTGTAAATTAACCTTGTGTATCGTTAGTCAATGCGGCATGCTTGTAGTGCTTCCAGAATTTTGTCAAATTCTACCGTGTCAAAGGCTTTATGGAAATCTACAAAAGCCAAAACGAGTGGTCGATTGTATTCGATAGTCTTTTCTATTACCGTTTTAATGCTCTGTAGGTGATCATTTGTTCTAAATCCGGTACGAAATCCCGCTTGCTCCATTGGCTGGTAGAAATCAAGTTTTTTCTCAAGACGATTCGTTACTATTCTTGTAAGGAGTTTGTATAAGTGACTAAGAAGGCTTATAGGTCTGTAATTTTCTAATTCATGGGGATCTCCTTTCAGCATTGTGCCATTTTTCGGGTATATTACTATCTAAAAGGCACATGTTAAAAAGGTTTTTTATTTTCTTAAGAACGCAAGTGCCTCCGATTTTGATTGCATCAGTAACTACACAATTCTCGCCTGGAGATTTGTTATTCTTAGCTTCTCTTAGGGCTAGTTTTATTTCGTCTATTGTGATTTCCGGTAGCAGTTCTGATCCTTGGTTGACAATGCCCTTTTTCCTTGTTAATATTTCTGGTACTTGATCTTCTTTGCTATTTACTTTGTGTTGGCTTGTATACAGCAATTTGTAGAAGTCTTCAACTATTTTAAGGGTTTCCTATCTGTTGGTTGTAAGATGACCATTTCTATCTTTAATCTTTATGATCTGCCTTGTCCCCGTTCTTAGTCTTCTTCTCAATACTTTCATACTTCTATTGTTCTCAATGGTTTGTTCGATTTGTTCTTGGTTGTATTTTCGAGTGTCTTGTCTAATAGCTTTGGATATTTCTTTATAATTATATTATAATTGAAGAAAGGAAATTATATCGATTCTGAATTAAAGAACTTAATTCATTTTGTGAACACATTTTTTGTGATTATTGTAATTATTGTTACGCAATTTTTTTTACATTACGAGTAGATCATGTGTTATTTTTAATGAACCAAAAAGCTTTTGGATCGGATTACTACCATCTTAATTCACGTCTTGTCCACGTAGGGATAATTATGGTCCTGATCTCCTTTTGTTGCCTTTATGACTTTTCTGCCTTTCGACCGTTATAATCGATAATTTTTAACTGAAAGTAGAGATCGTGTCTAAGTTCATTTTAAATATTATGTAATTCTCTATTTGGTGATATAAACATTCACATAGTTATTTATACAGGTTGGCTGTACAGAAAAAGATTTTAATTATAGAATTAAATTAAAGTACACAAGAAATATTCTAACTGTAAATACAATTAGTTAGAAAGTTTGTAAAATTAAGAAGAAATGTCAAGAAACTGGACACGTGAAACAGGTTGCAAATGATGGTCGTTCATTAGTAACGAACTTGTAATGAAATTAAACCTTTATATATTATTAATTATTGTGTCAAAGAATCCTCAAATTACTTTAAGGCATTTTGCAGCTAATACAAATGTTTCTAACAAGTTTGTTTTAATAATTAATTGTAATTGTAGTAAAAAAAGAAGAAAACTATCATCCGTATTTAATTTATATTGCAAAGAAAATCAATGAGAATGATGCAAACTGCTGAGTTCAATTTTTACGAAGTAATCCAAAATATTTGTAATTAAAATCCACCTATCATACGTTAAATTTTTTTTCTAGTAAAACAACTTTCTGTTTACATGGAACAGTAAATCGGTAAAACTGAAGATATTGGAGTACAGAAAATCCTTTTTGGATTTGGAAAGATGTCTGATTTTATACAAAATGAATTTATTCCCGTCCTTACCTGACATTTTTTCCAACTGAAAATGATCGTAATTTGCAAATTGAAGTATATTGTTTCAGCAAAATGGTGCACCTCCGTCCGTACCCTTCACTTCCTGTTTGAATTCACATGTGGTTGTACAGATATTTCGACGAAATATGCATTTCTGTCTCTCTCAACTCACGATCCCGCTTATGTTATCGAAAAATATTGTCTTTCGTGGGGCGAATATAAAAAACCCAAAATAATCGGCCTCAAAAAATAATTACTAACACCGGCACAAGCCAACAAAAAAATTTCTAACAAAACAAAAACACAAAAACCCGGGCAAGTAGGGCCCAACCATTGAGCACCAGATCTCTAAACCGAGCTTAACTCGGTTCAGAGACCTGGGGCCAAGCAAGTAATTTGCAAATCGATTAGGGCACCACGTTGGAATTCTATTACCCAGGATTCCCACGTGAAGAGCATTTGGCTGATATTTGTGCCCCTATCGCGCATCAGCGTGCTATAGGGGGGAAAGGGATGGCCTGGAGCATTGGAGCGCGGTGGAGTGACTCCTGTCTTAGACTCGAGTTGGTGCACCTCGCTCCAATGAATTGTTGCACCCGAACGTACTTTCTTAGGGGTGAACAAGTCTCACGGGTCGGGTTGAATCAAATTGCTTGCTTGCGCGCAGTACCATTGGGAAGAGCCAGGGAGACGAAAATATTCTCTTCCCACGATGCCACAAGAACCACAGACGCATTTTTACAAGTCAAGTATGTACACACGCGTATCACCACTTCGTTGGTTCGTCGTTGCTATCTGAACGTAAGTTTTTCCTAAATTAGTTACACATTTTACTTTTCATGTTTTTAAATTGTTTGTACGATCATTTTAAATTAAATGTATGTATATGGAAAATAGCACCTAGGGGAAATTACCATTTATCTCGTCAAGAGCTATTGAAGGAATAGTTTGCTTCATTTGTTTAGCAGGGATTGTAATTGTTTGTTTGTTTTATTAATTGTCTCGTAATTTGCACCTTGCTATTCGTACACATCCTGTTGATAATTTTTTAATCAGACATTCTCCTAGCAGATGGATTGGTATAACGGCGTCACCAGGATGATCCTAAGTTGGGGGTTACAACTTACAACTACTGGAGGGTCGCTGGGTGGGTATGGAATAGTAATGGTGTTAAGCGTATAGAGCTCAAAGTACATCCCAATGGGGGGGAGGGTTACAACCCCAAACCCCCCCTAGTTACGCTGAATTGGTTGACAAGAACAATACAGTCCACAAGATCTCCAGATTTTACATCAGTTGATTTTTTCTAAATGGGGTTACTTAAAATCGAAAGTTTACATCGATCGACCACAAAATTTACAAGCTTTAAAAAAATATAATTAGATGGAAATTCGTATTCGTAAAATTCGTACTATAACTCCAGAAATGATCCAAAACGTTTAAGATGATTGTATTTTGGGTAGCTATTTTGCATTAAATAAATTACATTTATGTATACTTATGGTTGTGTAAATAAATTTAATTTTAAACTTAAATACTTTCTGGTCCCCTATATAAACAATTAGGTTAATGGTTAATATCACTGAATGGAGAATTAGAGAACTTTCAATCGACAAGCACACGATCCCTGTAAAATCATCGGTTGTGTCAACACGCCCAGATAACGTGTAGATATTTATGCCAAAAAATCATAATTTAAAAAAATCAAAGTGTTTTGGGATTTCGATTTCGGAATATCGAAAAAATTAATTGATTCCATAATTTTGTCCTTCTATGTATAACAAATAAAATAATGCAAAAAAATCAGGCGAGGGAATCCCAGTAAAGCCATAATAATGAAACCTCAATAGTGGAAGATCAATGTCAGTTTACTCTTAACACAGAAAAATTGTTAGATTGCGGACGATAAAATTTTTTTTTTGGTAAAAAATCAATAACTAATAACCGGAAATAGTCTTGGTAGCAGAAAACAGTACTTCATAGTCCAGGTTGTGAGGCCGCTCCCGTAGGAAAAACGTTTCTGATTTGGTATCTTGTTTGCCGCCAAAAAAATCACCTTTTCTTATTCCGGAAAACATATTTTTTAGGTTTTTTGGATTATTTTAAACAACTCTTATCATCTTTCTCACAAGTTGGTAGTTATCGAGTTACAAGCGATTTAAAATGTGAAAACTTTTCGGGAAAAAACCTCTGCATTTTCGAGGCTTGAAAACTCAATAATATAAATAATTATTTTTGAGGTTGCCAAGTGCTTAAATTGAAGCTTAAACATTCAGTTTCCAGATTCTGAAGAGCAATCGGGGCTTATTTTAATTTAAACCGCTGGTTTTTAATTGTTAATTATGCTCGTCCACGAGATTTTTAAGACACCGCGGCGCGGTGCCTCTTATATGGTGCCTGTCTGCGAAAAAATGTCAATAATAAATTGCTAAATTCTAATAAACTTCAAGTATTATACAGAGTGTCCCGAAAAGATTGGTCATAAATTATACCACAGATTCTGGGGCCAAAAATAGGTTGATTGAACCTCACTTACCTATATATAATAGTGCACACAAAAAAAGTTACAGACATTTAAAGTTACAAAATGAAAATCGATTTTTTTTCATATATTGAAAACCCTTAGAGATTTTTTATTGAATATGGACATGTGGCATTCTTATGACAGGAACATCTTAAAAAAACAACAGTGACATTTGTACCTACACCCCATAAAAATTTTATGGGGTTTTGTTCCCTTAAACACCCCCGCCACCCCTCGAACTTTTGTGTACGTTCCAATTAAATTATTATTGTGGTACCATTCGCTAAACACAATATATTTAAAACCTTTTTGCCTCTTAGTATTTTTTCGATAAGCACCTTTTATCGAGATGTGGCTTCTTGTTTAATATGGTTCAACATATATCTAAAAATGTAAATTATAAATAAATTTTCATATTATGTATTACCAGCTCACTATAATCGTAGTTAACCATATACAAATATGTGGTGGATTTGACAAATATTCAAAATATTCATATCTGTTTTTAAAAACATTGTGTTTAACTAAGAGATCTATTTAGCTGAGAGATCTATTTAGAAAAATACGCTACTTAACAAGAGACTTCAAAGCCAGAACTTGGGCCATTGAAGACAACACTGGAACTCTGAGAACAAAGAGAGAATATATAGCAGATACGTGGAGATCGTATTGCAGGGACCTATATAAAGATTATCAACGCCAAGAACCTGTTAACCAAATCTCTGACGAGGTAGAAGAAGAACCTGATATACTTGAAAATGAAGTAAGACTTGCGATCATTAAGCTCAAATATATGTAAAGCACCAGGTTCAGATATGATAACAGCAGAAATGCTCAAAGCCACAGAAGAAACGCGCAAAATTACTTCATCTACTCTGTAACCAAATATGGCATTCTAAACAATGGGCTGAAGACTGGACAAAATCTACAATAACAACAATTCATAAAAAAGGCAGCTTCCATAAATGCGACAATTATAGAACTATTTCTCTTAATTCACATGCCAGTAAAATAATGATACATATACCTATATGTAATATATAAAATAATACTTATGTAATATAAAAAATAATTTGTCTAAAGTGGAAGTAGTATTTATATGGGCAAAAGGGCATGCCGGTATACTGGGTAATGAGAAAGTGGATGAGTTGGCCAAAGATGCAATAAAAAAAGGTGAGATACTAACTCACATCTTATCGACAGATGCAATAAATGACGTCAAAGTTAGAATAAATAAAATATGGAAAAAAGAATGGAAAAACATTACAAGCATGTCAAAAAATTTATATTTTTCTTTACATCAAGAACTTCCTCCGCCACCTGAATACATATTTAAATATAACCTGCCAAAGCAAGATATTTCTACTATCGTCAGATTAAAAACTCGACACGGGAAATATGAGGCACATCTGCACAAATTAGGAATAATTAATTCATCAGTATGTTTTTGTGATAATGTTTCGATTAGAGATTTAAACCATATTTTCTTGGAATGCAAAATTAACGAGAGATATGTAAATCAATTATATTACAATTATATTACAATTTACGACAAACACAAGTTCATTTTCCAATTAGTATAGAATATCTACTAAGCTGTCATAAAATGGAAATATTTAAATTACTCATAAACTACTTGAAAGAAACAAATATAATCATTTAAGTGAAATACGTATAAATATAACAAAATTAATAAATTGAGGTAAAAATAAAATAAAAATCTGTGGATAACGGACTCGCATCCAAGCCATTTTTTCACACACACACACACACACACACACACACACACACACACACACACACACACACACACACACACACACACACACACACACACACACACACACACACACACACACACACACACACACACACACACACACACACACACACACACACACACACACACACACACACACACACACACACACACACACACACACACACACACACACACACACACACACACACACACACACACACACACACACACACACACACACACACACACACACACACACACACACACACACACACACACACACACACACACACACACACACACACACACACACACACACACACACACACACACACACACACACACACACACACACACACACACACACACACACACACACACACACACACACACACACACACACACACACACACACACACACACACACACACACACACACACACACACACACACACACACACACACACACACACACACACACACACACACACACACACACACACACACACACACACACACACACACACACACACACACACACACACACACACACACACACACACACACACACACACACACACACACACACACACACACACACACACACACACACACACACACACACACACACACACACACACACACACACACACACACACACACACACACACACACACACACACACACACACACACACACACACACACACACACACACACACACACACACACACACACACACACACACACACACACACACACACACACACACACACACACACACACACACACACACACACACACACACACACACACACACACACACACACACACACACACACACACACACACACACACACACACACACACACACACACACACACACACACACACACACACACACACACACACACACACACACACACACACACACACACACACACACACACACACACACACACACACACACACACACACACACACACACACACACACACACACACACACACACACACACACACACACACACACACACACACACACACACACACACACACACACACACACACACACACACACACACACACACACACACACACACACACACACACACACACACACACACACACACACACACACACACACACACACACACACACACACACACACACACACACACACACACACACACACACACACACACACACACACACACACACACACACACACACACACACACACACACACACACACACACACACACACACACACACACACACACACACACACACACACACACACACACACACACACACACACACACACACACACACACACACACACACACACACACACACACACACACACACACACACACACACACACACACACACACACACACACACACACACACACACACACACACACACACACACACACACACACACACACACACACACACACACACACACACACACACACACACACACACACACACACACACACACACACACACACACACACACACACACACACACACACACACACACACACACACACACACACACACACACACACACACACACACACACACACACACACACACACACACACACACACACACACACACACACACACACACACACACACACACACACACACACACACACACACACACACACACACACACACACACACACACACACACACACACACACACACACACACACATATACCTAATCAATGAGAGACTAAAACATTCCTTCAAAGAGAAATTCCACAAGTGCAAACTGGATTTACCAAAGGTAGAGGTACTTGAGAACACCTGTTGAATATAAGACAGATAATCGAAAAATCTAGGGAATTCAATATTCCACTGTACATATGCTTTATAGATTATCGTAAGGTGTTCGACAAGGTCACGTGGAGACACTTATGGCGAATACTAACAGAAGTAGGCGTACCCCAACACCTTATTTCGCTTATAACTGAACTATACGAACACACTACTGGATCAGTTAAAGTGCTTGACACACTTTCAAACGAATTTCATCCAGAACGGGGTGTCAGACAGGGATGTATACTATCTCCACAATTATTCAATATATATGGAGAGCATATTATGAGAAGAGTACTTGAAGGATGGGAAAAAGGCATCTCAAGAAATGGTCATTAAATAAACAACCTACGTTTCGCAGATGACACAGCCCTTCTTGCCAATAGTCAAGCAGAGCTGATTGATCTTATACGACTGGTTGAAAACGAAAGTCAAATATTTGGTCTGCAATTAAACATATCAAAGCCAAAGATCATGATAGTGGATAGACTACATAACAATCATCCACACATAACTACAATAGGGAATTTGCATAAAATTTAAAATTCGAAAAAAATGTTATAAATCACAACAGAACATAATTTAGAACCTGTATCAAAGATAAAAAAGTTTTGTTTGTCTTTCGTTTGGCCCCTAAAGACGACTAAAAATTCAACTTATACCAGCCACCCCAAAACGCGTCGTGACGTCACGCCGTTGTATGTTTACATTCTACACCAATTGTATATATAATTTTAAATTAGACATTATAAACATCAGTAAAAAATACAGTTATGTGACGTTAAAAGTGTTTTTGATCGTTTGAACTATTCATAGAAAATTTGTACTTTTACAAAATGGTTTTATTTTCAATAGTAAACCTTCTTTCCTTTCCTTCAAAAACTGTATCAAACTCCAATCTCAACAAACTGGTATATATTATTACAACGACATACGATACATGTCATTAGAATATAAATATTTTTCCTTTATTCCCCGACGACGAGCTGGCCAAATACCCAAGTAGGTGGAGGCCAATAAACTAAAGAAGGAGAAGAAGAATATACCTAAATATAACGCTGTGTCTAGGTACACGCTAACGTGTACGCAAATAAAAAAGAGGGTCAGAGTGTTGGAATTTGTTTAATCGCGTTGTGTTTACACTTTAATTTTAATAAGTATTGGTTAGTAAAGAGATTTCTTATTTTTTATTTGTTTAGTATTTGTTTTTAAATTAACTATGCAGTGTGGACAATTATTTAGTTGTTTTAATGAGTTTAACGACATTTTAGAACAGTATGAAAAAGTTAAGAGACTATAAATTAATATATATATTTTTAGATATAAGTGAAATAGCATTACCGTCCAAAATTAAAATAAAAGGAAGACCTAAAGCTTTCACAATAATAATTAACTTGTTCTGAAGCTATTTCCTTGTGGCATTTTTGTAATCAACTATTATAAATGGGAACTAAGCCACAATCTAACAAAAAATGATTTTATTAACGTTTCGACGTCTAAATCGGACGTCGTTGTCAAAATAAAAAATATTATTAAATTAAACAAAAATGTTGTTGCTTAGTAAAAATTTTTTTTTAATAATTTATTTAATCTGAATAATTTTTGTATTTTGACAATGACATCTGATTTGGACGTCGAAACGTTAATAAAATCATTTTTTTAGTTCAATTGTGGCTTATTTCCCATTTAGAATAGTTGATTATAATAATTAACTTACGTATAAAAATTATTTTAACAATATTTTGTACGTGTCATGTCAACTAAATACATATATTTATTTTGCTAACCTAAATATATACTTTTATATATACATTGATTTATTACTAAGTTTGAAACATCTGAATATGGTTCTTTTCATGAGCATTTTTCAGTGAGTCACAAATGATAGAAAAAAAGGTTAGTCCGTGATAAATACACATTTATGACATTTATTCTAACATGACATTTTAGTTAAATCTGACAGTTGTTACATTTTATTTGCAATTTGGTATAAAAACAAATCAATTTTGTTTATTGTATTTATAAAATGGTATTTTCTTTGATTTGTATAGTCTTATAAATTGTACAGATTAAATTTTTTTTATATAGAATAATATAATATTATTTAATATTACATTATTAGCGCCATCTATTGACAACTAGATTAAATGTTATAAATGTCACCGACGAAATGTAATCAGCGACGTGCGTTTTTTTCTGTCACATACAATTTAATGCGTTAGAGAGAAATCGAAAAACTGTGACCCACTGAAAAATGCTCATAAAAAAAACATAGTTCTGCTTCCCTTCCCTTAACAAATATTTTTCTATCAAACAAACACTAAACATATCAAAATAGCATGTATCAAAATATACAGTCACCTAGGCACGCTAAATAATGACGTCATTGGCTTGATGAAGTTTAATTCGCGTGTACCTAACTTTTTTATTTGCGTACACTTTAGCGTGTACCTAGACACAGCGAAATATAACGATAATAATAACTAATGTAAAACTATGTGACGTCACGGGTCGTTTGAACTATTTTATACCGCAGAAGACTTTAAATATGTATTTCTAAGTTATTACGAGTTTTTGAAGCGTGAAATTTTGGAAATCTCATTTTTAAACAAAACTGAACATTATTATGTAATAAAAAATGTGCAAGTTCCCTATTGATCGGTTTGAGGTTGTGAGCTCATACTTATATCTGGGATCATTAATCACAAACACAGGGTCACTACAGGAAGAAATAAAACGTAGATGTGATCTAGCAAAAGTCGCCACAGCAAAAATGACCATAATATGGAAGGACTGTCAAATTTCAAGAGCATTAAAGATGAGGTTAAGAAGAATAAATAATTCAATCTTAAGAGAGCTAAAAGTTAGCCAACTACTCTTCAGTAAAGTCCATCTCCAACAATTAAAATACTTTGGACATGTTATGAGAGCAAACACAGAAAACATGGAAAGACTCATTATACAAGGAAAGGTGGAAGGCCGAAGATCCCGAGGAAATTACGGGAATATGCAAAAGACCTATGCATGAGTTAAAAAAAATGACCAGAGACCTCTGTCTCTGGTCACATATACAGTCACCTAGTCTTTGGAGACGGACAATACACGACATCACGTCGACCACTACACTCCCTCCGGGGGGATCAGGATTGAAGAGAGAGAGTTTAACTAATAGTACTACAATAATAATTTAATAGGAATATACACAAAAGTTTAGGGGGTTTAAGGGAACAAAACCCCCATAAAATTTTTATGAGATGCACAAATTTCACTTTAATTTTTTAAAAATATTCCTGCCATAAGAATGTCCATTTTCAATAGAAAATCTCTAATAGTTTTTGATATACATATTGGAAAACATTGATTTTTCTTTTGTAAGTACAGAGGGCTGAAACTTTTTTATGTGCACAATTGTACCAAGGTAAGTTAGGTTCAATCAACCTATTTTTGACCCCAGAATTTGTGATATACTTTATGATCAATCTTTTCGGACACCCTGTATAATTATAGGTTTATTTAGATTTTACAATATTTAATTAGCACATTGGCAATAATTAATTTACTAAATAAATGAATTATTAAAAAAAAACTACATATTATTACATGTTATGTTAATATTTTATAAAATTTTAATAATTATCAAGTATTTTTAGGGCATTTATTGTATATGTACATTTATATACAGGGTGAGGCAGATAACTGGCCTATTAGAAATATCTCGAGAACTAAAGGCAACAGAATCATGAAAATTGGAATACAGGGGTTTTGAAGGATGATCTATTAAATGAAAATATTTTCATCTCTTTGCAACTTCCAGTTATACCGGAAGTTGCTTATAACTTCGTTTTTTTTAAATGGGGCACCCTGTATATTTTTACATTTTTGGATTCTCTTCGATGTCTTCTTTCTTAAAATATGAGGATTTGTAATATTATACAGGGTATTTTAAAAGATAATTACGTTTTTTTTATTAATTTCGTAGCAATATTCACACCCTGTAGAATTGTAGTAGTTTGACAACTAAAACTCTACTTACGTTCAAATGATTTTTAATATAGTCTACTATGATATTTTATGGTACTTTTTTTATTTCTTAAGCATTCCCTATACCTAACTGCTCTAATTTGTGCTTAATTGTTAGTCGCACCAATAATCTTAACTACGTAGGTATTTTGATAGCTAAACCATTATTGGTAATTTTAAGGATCAGTCTGGATTAATATGTATTTATTTCTGAAAAATTCTTTGTGATTGAATATTTTCACGGCCAACCTAATAAAATTTTACGTATTTTTTGTTGCAATTAATGTTTAGCTTGAATCACCAATAACTCACAAATTAAAGCAGTTAGGTATAGGGAATACTTATAAAATAAAAAAGTACTATGAAATATCATTTCATTACAATACTAAAATACAGGGTGTTCTCTTTAAGAAAACTCAGAAAATATTCATTCCGAGTTTCGACCAACCCTGTATACTAAAATTTCAAAATTAGCTATACTAATGATTGTTAACAATAATAGACTATATTAAAAATCACTTGAACGTAAGCAGAGTTTTTAATGTCAAACTATTACAATTCTACAGGGTGTGAATGTTGCTACGAAATTAATAAAAAAATGTAAATATATTTTAAAATACCCTGTATAATATTACAAAATCTCATATTTTAAGAAAGAAGATATTGAGGACAATCAAAAAATGGAAAAATATACAGGGTGTCCCATTTAAAAAAACGAAGTTATAGGAAACGAAGTTAAACGAAGGTATAACCGGAAGCTGCAAAGAGATGAAAATATTTTCCTTTAATAGATCATCCCTCAAAACCCCTTTATTCCAATTTTCATGATTCTGTTGCCTTTAGTTCTCGAGATATTTCTAATAGGCCAGTTATCTGCCTCACCCTATATATATATATATATATATATATATATATATATATATATATATATATATATATATATAGATTATAGTTTTGTTTTGGGGTTGCAGTCATTTATTTTTTAGGGGCAGGATAAGTAAAACTCTGTGTTATTACCTAGCTTTCGCAAAATATATTTGCTTCTTCAGGGTAAGCTGAAATGAGTATATTATAAATACAATGAAATTAAGTTAAAATACATTGTATAAAAAATAACAAAAAAGACTTACAACTTGAGGTTATTCCTAAACATTTTCACAAAACATAGTATATATATAATTCTTATTCTAATGTTATCCAAATAGCAATGTTTTAATTTTCAAAAATTCGATTTAATAATTTAGTTTTTAATTTTGATTAATGCCAGAAAGACACTCGAATAATGTCAAAAAGACACAAAAATCTGTTTATTTTATTTTAAGTTGAAAAGTTAGTATTAGATTATTTAGTGAGTAATTAAAAACTATTATATATTTTAAATTATAGAGGATATAACATATATTTAGTTTGCCAATTATGGTTTTGTTAATAAATTAAAGTGTTGCCAAATTTGAAGATTAAATTTATAAAATTTAGTCGAGGAATTTAATGTTCTTGATTTAAAACATCATTTATCATAAGATAAAATATAATTATAGATGTTGCTTAGTTTATTTATATCAGTTCTTTTATTCACACATTGATATTTATTTATGCATACCATTTCTAGGAATTCAAATTTCTAGGAATTACAAACTTTTAACAACTATAATGAACATCTAAAATTTACATGTGAAGAAGAAATAGATAATAGCATCCCATATCTCGACATGAGAATCAAACGAAATCCGCAAAATGTATTAAGTACCGAATGGTATAGAAAACCTATAGATAGTAACAAATTTATCAACTACCATTCACAGCATCCACCTCATATGAAAATAAATTTAATATTGGGTCTAAAAAACAGAATCAACAGATTATCTCACACTAGCAACATCAATAAAGGATTAATGGAACTCAAAGAAATTTTATTGGAGAATTCTTACCCAATTAAACTAATAAACAAATTTTTATTTAACAACCCTAATAATAGAATAATTGATATGAATAAAACAACAGAACCTAATCACCAAATTTCACAATCCCAATTTACTTACACATCACTACCATACATACCAATATTAACACCCAAATTAACTAAAGTATTTGCTAACTACCCACAAATTAAAGTTGCAACTAAAAATATAAAATCATTAGCAACATTATATACAAAAACTAAAACACCTATTGGTATCATGGAAAACTCAAATGTAGTATACAAGATACCATGCCAAAATTGTGATAAATCATACATCGGACACACATCCAGGAATTTAATAGGTAGACTAACATCACATAAAAGCGATCTCAGAAACAACAAAAATACATGTGCATTAGTGGATCATGCCATAAGTAAAAATCATTCTTTCAATTTCAATGAAACAACGGTATTAAAACATGAAAACCAACTAAATAAAAGGGAATTCCTAGAAATGGTATGCATAAATAAATATCAATGTGTGAATAAAAGAACTGATATAAATAAACTAAGCAACATCTATAATTATATTTTATCTTATGATAAATGATGTTTTAAATCAAGAACATTAAATTCCTCGACTAAATTTTATAAATTTAATCTTCAAATTTGGCAACACTTTAATTTATTAACAAAACCATAATTGGCAAACTAAATATATGTTATATCCTCTATAATTTAAAATATATAATAGTTTTTAATTACTCACTAAATAATCTAATACTAACTTTTCAACTTAAAATAAAATAAACAGATTTTTGTGTCTTTTTGACATTATTCGAGTGTCTTTCTGGCATTAATCAAAATTAAAAACTAAATTATTAAATCGAATTTTTGAAAATTAAAACATTGCTATTTGGATAACATTAGAATAAGAATTATATATATACTATGTTTTGTGAAAATGTTTAGGAATAACCTCAAGTTGTAAGTCTTTTTTGTTATTTTTTATACAATGTATTTTAACTTAATTTCATTGTATTTATAATATACTCATTTCAGCTTACCCTGAAGAAGCAAATATATTTTGCGAAAGCTAGGTAATAACACAGAGTTTTACTTATCCTGCCCCTAAAAAATAAATGACTGCAACCCCAAAACAAAACTATAATCTACATAGTATCAGTCAATATTACCTAATTACTTTATATATATATATATATATATATATATATATATTGCTTATTTCCTGACCGCGAATTTTTAAATAGTTGGTGTTTAATTCCTGGGTTTGCGGTCTGTTATAAATAAAACACTTGATTTTGCTTAGACGTTTCGGCTGTTTGCCATTTTCAATAAGCACTTTTAATTATTAAACATTACACTGTTAACAAACATATTTTATATACAATACACGTAATATTTTGAAAATTAAAAAAAAAATGCACATCGTGTTTCTCTAAGATGTTATGAGAGAATTCGAGATGTTATGAGATTCTCTCATAACATCTTAGAGAAACACGATGTGCATTTTTTTTTAATTTTCAAAATATTACGTGTATTGTATATAAAATATGTTTGTTAACAGTGTAATGTTTAATAATTAAAAGTGCTTATTGAAAATGGCAAACAGCCGAAACGTCTAAGCAAAATCAAGTGTTTTATTTATAACAGACCGCAAACCCAGGAATTAAACACCAACTATTTATATATATATATATATATATATATATATATATAATAAACTAGTTGTTTGTATATATATATATATATATATATATATATATATATATATATATATATATATATATATATATATATATATATGTATATATAATAAAATTTTTTTTGGGGAATGCAGTCAATAAATTTTTGGGCTATTCAGTGAAACACTTTGAACTTATTAGTCGAGCTTTCGAAAATTTTATTTTCTTTATGAAGACTATCTACAAATAAAAATGTTTAAATTTAGATAAAACTCAAAAAATAAAACTTAACTTACTGTTCGTGGTTACAAATTAATAATTATACAACTTATATAAAAACATGAAAATTTCTTAAAAGTAATATGTAAACGTAAAAGTTTTGATAGTATGTCAATTCGACATCAATAAAAAAAAATGTCGTTGGACTACTATAATAATTCGATGGGTTGGGAAAGAAATTTATGACATAATTTGTTGTAATTTATGATAGAAGAAATAAAAAAATATATTTTAGGTAGAATTATTAGTAATGTTTCAACAAATTCTAATAAGACAAAATGTTATTATAAATGATACTTAATTTATCAATGTCAGATCTCTTATTAATGCAATTTGATTTTTTTATCCAAACCATTTTTTTTATTGATGTCGAATTGACATACTTTTAAGAAATTTTCATGTTTTTATATAAGTTGTATAATTATTAATTTGTAACCACGAGCAGTAAGTTAAGTTTTATTTTTTGAGTTTTATCTAAATTTAAACATTTTTATTTGTAGATAGTCTTGATAAAGAAAATAAAATTTTCTAAAGCTCGACTAATAAGTTCAAAGTTTTTCACTGAATAGCCCAAAAATTTATTGACTGCATTCCCCAAAAAAATTTTTATTACAATTCCAACAGTCATTACATATTAAAAATCATATGTATATATATATATATATATATATATATATATATATATATATATATATATATATATATATATATATATATATATATATATGTATAGTGCAACAGAAATGCTCCTTTTAGTGCGGCGTGCAGCGGCGGGTGAAAACTCGAGTGGACGCGCATAATTAAGCGCCGATTACTCTTTAAAATCTTGAAACCGAATGTTTATCTTCAATTTAGGCACTTGACAAAGTCAAAAATAAAAATTTACATACATATGAATTTCCAGGCCCCAAAAATGCGTATCTTCGCATTTTTGTAATTTAAAACGCTTATATCTCAAAAATATCAACTTTGGAGAAAAATGACAAGAGACCTCTTTATTTAGTACCTATGACCTAAAAAATGAAAAAAAAAAAAGTTTTTCGGAGCCAAAAAATGTTTTTGGAATTTGTTTAAAACAATTGTTTAAAACAATTTCGCCCCACACTCTTCAGATTTGTTTCGAGGAGATATGAATCCGCAAAGAAACCTAGTCAGAAATTTTTTGCTACGAAAGAGGCCTCGCAACCTGGACTACAAAGTTTTTGTTCTAAAGCAAGGCTCAGATAAGACTAGATAAAATTTTATATAAAAAGTACTAAAATTTAACGAAAAAGACTACTGAAAAAGAAAATACGAAATAACGACTCTATTAAAATAACTACATAATAAACTGTAAGCAGGAGACTAAGCTGATTAGAATTTAATATACTTATTACAACAAAACAGAAAAATGATCAGAAAGTTTATTAAATAAATTTATTTGCCAATAAAAAAATCCTTTAATGATGTTTTAATTATAAATAGAGATTTAGTAGACAGAGAGAGTGCAAAAGAAGTAAGACGAATATAACCGTCTGACTTGAGGTTGTTTGGGAGATTTCAGAGCATGTAGTGAATAGTGCAAATAAACATATTCTAAGATACTTGAGATGAAATAAATGATCATGATAAAAAAGGATATAGAGGATAATTTCTAGATCTTAAAAATACACCTTCATTAAACTAATTATAATAGCTCAAGATACGACACATCTCTCCAAAATTATCGTCAATCTACAAAAATGGAAAATCTCAACTAGAAGAAATATTTTATTTATTTTATGCAAAACTGTTGCTTAAATATGACATTTTCGATTAAAGCTATGGTGTAGCTATTTGGTATTATAATTTGATAGGTTTGTATAATTCTGTATATTGAATAACACTTAACGTCATGCTAAAAGAAATTTTATATGTTTAATTAATATATGTTAAATTTTCATTAAATGTGTTATCTAAAATATGTTAATTCAAATTTGGATGATATAATATATTATTAAAAATATAAATTATAAATAAAAAATATTACCAAAGTTATTATGGATTTATAACATTTACCTATGTATTCTCTTGTTTAATATTCTTTTTGTAAGAAATTAAAATAAAAATTATATCAACAATCAAATTCTTAACAAGAAGCTTCGAGCCTATAGGGACAAGAAGTTGAAAAATATTGATTTACTTAATAGTTTGTTTGTTGTAGGAAACTATCAATGTGTCCCTCTCGCATTTGTTCTTTTCAATATCGTAAATTTAAAACTTCAAACGTGGAAAGTTCAGATTCAGTTGTAGAATCTGAGTCTATTTGGTAGTTCACAGTGTCTCTCACAATCCCTCTATTAATTAAAGAAGGCAGGTAGACATACGCTTGTTGCTATTCTTCCATTAACTGCCATAGCATTAACGACGCATCGGTTCCACCGACAGTGACGACATTTCTGTCGTTAAACAAGAATCTTGCACAGGCTACGGTACCACTGTATACTTTTTCCTCGTTATATTCCGCTTTTGGACTTATGCATGGATACCTAAAAAATAGTAATAATAAATACAAACATAAAAAATTAAAAGACTTGTTTGTAAATATTGTTTGTTTGCAACTGACAGCTCTTTACAAATGAAAATTTTCAAATAGAGGTTAAGGGTTGCCTTCAAGGCCATAAACCATTGTGATACGTATGTGGTTGAAACCAATAAGGTTTTTTGTTAAATTATGTTGTAAAAGTTGTATCTTAGGTAGGTAATTACCTGTATCAGTGGCGGATCTACGGGGGGGGGGAATAATTCCCCCCCAAGAAGGTCCAAAAATTTTTTTTACTTTCAATAAACAAAAATGTATTATGATATTTAATCCACAGAGAGACACATAAAACCCAATAAACCCGCTAGTTAGGATAATTAAGAAAACTTAATGCATTTACATTAATTTATTTAAAATTTAAACCCAAACATCACATTTGTAGCTTGTATCCGAAAAAATTTAAATTATAGATATAAAACCAATAACCCGATGGTTAGTTTTTGAATTTTAGAAACAATTTTGTATTGTCGTGTTTTCGAGAACTGCAATTTGGTATCAGATGTTGTTTTCGAACTGGCCCTAAGATAAATGCCTCTTTTAATAAAAGAACATCATAAAAACTCCAAATGATTTTATTTTGAACTGTCCATAGATAAACCAAATGGTATTTTTTAATTGCAACCATTAAGGGCATAGACGTAACATGTCGCCTGTCAAAATGTTCAATGTGTTTTAAATGTATTCATGTTTTTCGAATTCTGAGAAAACTAATAAATATTTTTGAAAAATTTAAACGCAGCATGAAAGATTACATTATTTCTGAGGGCCAGAAATCCCTGAAAACTTCTATAATGTCTATTTTAATAAGTTTCAAGGATGAAAATAAAAGGGAAAATTTAGTACGATTTTTAATTGCAAATATTTCATTCAAAAGAAACTTTTTATTTATTCTAAGGGACTTTCGGCCCTCGGTAAAAACGTAATCTTTCATTCTGCGTTTAAATTTTTCAAAAATACTTATTAATTTTCTCAGGATTCGAAAAAAATGAATATCGTCATTTAAAACACATTGAAAATTTTGACAGGCGACATTTTGCGCCTTTTCCCTTAACAAGAACTCGGAGTAACAAGTGCTTTATTCCTGTTCGAAAGTCAAACTATCCGTGTAGATTCATTTCTTCATATTACAAGTTGTAAGACTCCCGTTTAGTAATTCCTAAGTTCTTTATATCTTGAATGTACTAATCTGGTTACTGGTTAGCTTTTTTAAGTGAAACTTTTTATTCAATATAATATATTAGATTATAAACCTGGTATGGTATTATAAATGCGGCACGGAGTACCACAGTGTGGACACCGGAGGGTTAAGGTATCTTTATTAGAATCTATAGAAATTGACAAATTAAAAAATATACATAGATATAATTTCGGATGACCAACTTGAGATAAACAGCTTCCCACTCCTCAACCTATTAAGTTAGAGATTTTTAAGTGTAGATGGATAGTAAAAACACATCACTTGAGAAAGACTACTTTGTCGGACCAGCTGTAGTAACATTAATTTATAATAAATTTTATGGAAATATTGAGAACAAAAGTTCAAACTTAACCATCAGATATCAAATTTTTATCAATTTTATACGAGGTATGGCAAACATATGAGTAAAGTACCTACCTTTTTATTTCAGAATATCAAAAATTGTTATTTGTTAATAAATATTGTTATTTGTTAATTGTTATAAAAAGTTGATTGAGATTAAAAACTATGTTTTAAAATGCAATAATTACAGAATTTAAATTGAAAAAAAATGGAAATTTTTCTCAAATTACGGATAGCCAACATAATTTTATTACAATTATGATACCTACTTTATTATGAATTTTACGAAAAAAGTTATTCTTCATAAAATTCTCTAACTGGTCTAAAATCTAAGATGCAACTATCAGTTATAAAAGTTTTTCAATTTTATACAAGGTATGCCCAAAAACATGTATTTCGCTTTAGAGTTACGTACCTTTATAGTTCACAATATTTCAATTAGAAGGATGTAATTGAATATTAAAACATAGTTTTTAATTCAAAACAACTTTTCTTAATAACAATTTTCGATATTGTGAAATATAAAGGTACTTTACTCTTGAGTCAAATTCATATTTTTTGACATACCTTGTATAAAATTAATAACATTTGTTATCTGATGATTGCATCCTAGATTTTATATGATACGGAGCATTTTATGAAGAATAACTTTTTTCCTTAAAATTGACAATAAAGAAGTTTTCAATAGGTTTCAAGTTCCGTAGACATACTGTACGCATAAATTCGTTATTTCGTAAACCGGCGACTTTGAGGAAATATCCCGAAATAGGTAGATTTTTATTTTTAAATTACGATTTTTTGACATATATATCATACTAGTGACGTCATCCATCTGGGCGGGATGACGTAATCGATGATTTTTTAAACGAGAATAGGGGTCATGTGATAGCTCATTTGAAAGGGTATTCAATTCTCTATTTACTAATATAAACATTAACATAATTATTTATTTTTTTAAATTATTAAATTTTTTTCTATAATTAAATTAATTGACACAGAAAGATGAATGTATGTAATTTATTTAATTCTAAATACATTTCACTGCTGTCAGAAAAGAGAAAAAAAATTTATTTGACAAATAAAAAATAAACATTGATTTTCGTTTAAACGAAATTTTCAAACTGCCAAGAGGCAGGTGGGTGCAGCTTTAACATTGAGTTTAAGCGAAAAACAATATTTATTTGTCAAATAAATATTTTTTTCCTGTTTTCTGACAGCAGTAAAACGTACTTTAAATTAAATAAATTACATACATTCTTCTTTTTGTCTCAATTATTTTAATTAAAAAAATGTTTTTTGAACACCCTGTATAAATAATTATGTTAATGTTTATATTGGTAGAGAATTGAATACCCTTTCAAATGAGATATCACAATACCCCTTTTCTCATTTAAAAAAAAACATCGATTAAGTCATCACGCCCAGATGGATGACGTCACTAGTATGATATATGTATATGCCAAAAAATCGGAATTTAAAAATAAAAATCGACCTGTTTCGGGATTTTTCTTTATAGTCGCCGGTTTACGAAATAATAAATTTATTCGTTACTTAATGGGCGCACTGTATAAGAGATCAAAAATTTTTTTTTTTATTATTTATTATTATGAGCTTGTTATTACATATATACATATTTTAGGTAAGTTGTATAGAAAAAAGTTTTGATGACTTTGTATACACTTTTTTAACGGATAATTTTCGGTTTTTATCTTTCTTAATTTTCTCAAAAAGAAGTTGTTGGTTACATTTCTAAAGTAAAATATTTTGGTGCATTTTAAAGACTACATCTTAAGGTTTAAACAAGCACCTATAAAATTGTAATATATCCATTTAAACTTCTAGTATCTAATGCCCGGTTGCAACAACAGATCTTAAGCTTAAGTCGAGAATATCATAAGAATTAATATAATATAATTATAATATATTACAATAAGAATATGTACGAGTACCATAATATAATAATAGATATAATTGATAATAAGGTAAGAATCTAAAATTATGGTGCAACGTAAGTGATACTCAAGGAGGCTCTATCTATAAGTAGAGCTTAGCTAAACTGGAGCTTAAGATCTGTTGGTGCAACCAGGCATAATATCCTCATAAATGCTAAAAAAGTTGTAAAACTACGAAACTGTCAAAAATTACACTTTTTGAGACGTCGTACCATTTGAATTACATTTTTGCATTTTTTTTAATGAAACACCGTTTAGTAAGATGTTTGGAAAGTACGTTGTGCAAATTTTAGAAATTTATAGGTAAAATTGTATTAGATACCTACACATTTTTAAATAATTTTTAAACAAAATTAATATAAATCTCATTTTCCGCCCACACCGTACTTATGCCCATAATCTTTTTTTCCTTTTATTACAACTATAAGATAGCCTTAATATTCTTCTTTTTAATTTGATCAATTGGTTAAAAATTATAATAAATTAATTCAAACGTGCGCTGCGTCGAAAGCAACTGTACAGTGCAGATTTAATTTTAGAAAAATCCTTATATAAGGTTTTTTTGTGTAAAATTTTCTGAATTTTTCAATGGTCAAGTCAGTTTTTTTTCTAAAATTTATAGTTTCGTAGGTATTTGAAAAACAACTAATTTCGCAGTTCATTTGTTTAATAAAAAGTGAAGCACCCACTTTTAGAGTAGAACTTTTTGATATGTTGTTTATTAAATATTGCTTAATGAAATTACAAAAAGTTATATCTTGTTTGATTTTTTCCGTAAAAAAAACTCCAATAACTAATAATTTTTTTTTCAAATAATTTTTATTACTTATTTTTCATCTCCTATAAAGTGATCATTATATAATTCGACAGAAATATCTGAAGCCGCCAAGGTCACACCAATCGAAAACTTTGGTTACGCGACGTTAACAGATCAATCGGGTTTCAAAGGTGTTGGTTTTTTACTTGTTACCTGTTTCGCAGTAAAATTTTCTTCCTACTACGTAAATTTTAAAACATTGTGTATAATTTCACAGGTTTGTGCACTTTGTGTCCTATTTTTTACGGCACTTATAATATTCATGCTTATTAAAAAAATATTAAAAAATGTATTCTAAATAAATAACTATTATTACTTACCTAAACAATCTAAGGTATCCATCGGTATCTCCAGAAATCAATAAATCGTGGGCTGCAGATCGACTTGCTGTACTTATTATTGATGTCATAGGATAGAATCTATTATTCCAAATTCCTAAAAATATAATAAAAAAATAAAACTTAGAAATTTCGTTTCAAATCTTATTTAACAGTTAACTATATCTGTAGTTCTTTCAACTACAGAATATTGACGGTTCCAATTTTGCAATCCACTCCTGCGGCAAAACTTTGAATGCGCGACGATTACGATCAATCACCGTAAACGTACAGATTGTGATTCAACTAGAGAGCTTACACAAGTTCGCCCTAAGGATTCCATAAGGATTAAATACGTAGGTATAAATGAATGGTAGTGCTCTGTATTGAAATTAAATCTGATTCATATTTCGTAATCTCCGTTTACTCACGCAATATGAGTAAGTATTATAATGAAGTTCACATTCAGATGGCAGCGTTACAGAGATATGCCTGTGCTTTCTATATGGCAGAAATAACTACAATGTTGTCAAAGTTTTTAATCGTACGTTATGGGCCGGCTCCTATAAAAGAATTATAATTTGGGAAATATTTATGAATGTAAAATGGAAAAATACTACACTTTTGTGAACTTTTTTTGAGTTTGGCCCTGCTTATTTAAAAAAAAGGAGCAAGTAGAATTGGCAACACTGTTATCCTATATCCGAATACTGCCATCTGAATGTCACTTCCACTATAGAAATCGTTAACGTGGTGGATGGAATACAATTCTTATAATCCTCCTAGTCTGCCTGCTTTGCAAATTATAGAAAGCACATATTTATCATTTTCTTAAATTGATTTCAAACGTAAGAAATCTTCGGGTTTCTACTGTTTCTAAAATATTTTTATTTTTACCGTTTCTTATTAAAAATTAGAATGTAAAATATTATTTTTTAAAATTTGTTATTAATATTAAGACCCTGAATAGGTTAATATCTATATCCTTCGGATTTATACGTGCCAAGGTGCTCGTTTGGATATAATAAAAAACTTAAATTGCAAGACTTTCACAGCCAGAGTGAGAACCGATTAATTGTCTTCCAGGCTTGCACTGTTTTTTAAGCCTCCTGTATGGGTTAATTTTAATATGTCGCTATCGTTGTAGCTTTGAATATGACTATAAGAACCTATAAGAACTGAGAGAATTTGCGCGATCATAAAATCCGAAGGAGGTGTGGAGATAGTGTGATTCCACTGCCAAACATTTACCTCAAAACTATTCTGATACTTTAGCATTTGTCGTAGTTAGGGTTAGGTTAGGTTAGGTGAGGAGAGGGCCTCTTCATGCTCATGTAGAGCGGAGTACGAGAAGCTAAGGACTACTAAAGCAAAGAGAGAGCAGGTAAAGCCTGGTGGTCACGTACTCAATGTACTCAAAGTTGATAAAATTTACATTTCACCCACAATAACTAAGAGAACGATGACTACCTTAATGGTAGCCTTCCAAGAAGCAGTGAGATCTTGACGTTGGCGGAGTTGTTGTAAGGCAAGCACCAAGTTAAATATTGCCCAGCGAGAACTTGCGCGATAATAAAATCCGGAGGTGTGGAGATGACTGACTAATTCCACTGACATATATCTACCTCAAAACCATTTTGATAGCCGCTTTAGCACTTGTCGTAGTTAAGGTTGAGTTCCCTCTCTGGGACTGTAATTTTTTCCTCGACGCCGGTGAGAGGGCCGAGTAAGTGGTCTTGGTCCCTGAAATTGTGAGGGGAGCACGACCAGTGAAACCAAACACGGTCCCAGCGTCCAGCGACTGTGCACCGGGTGGTCGCCGGACACCGCCGCTGGACGCTAAAAGGTGCCGCAACTGGGGCGAGCAGTTGCGGCACCTTCGCCTTCAGCACTTATACATTTCCTTCCAACTTCCTTGCGGCTACCCTTACCCATAAATTTAATCTCGCCCACCCCCAAGAGTTTCTGGCCGGGGCCCGGTGGAGGGACCCCACGCACTGGGCAGGGGGTCCTCCGTCGGGCTCCGATCACAAACCTCTTTTCGAGGACATTCTCGACATACCCATCGTGAGTAGCCGCCATGTCTTACCCCACCTAAGCACCTTTCCCACCGCAAATCCTTTCCAAATCCCGCGCTACAGGGGAGGCAGCAGTAACGCGGAAATTCCAAGTAGCCTGTGAATACAGACTGCTACTGCGTCCGGAGGCAACCGTGATAAAAAGCCTAGAGGAGTAAACCTCAATAAAATAATCCCCATTATCACGGTGGAAGGCATCGTGCCAAAGGTATGAAAGATGTGAGGGTTAGAGCATCACAAACGATCCCTTCGGGATACCTGGCGACCTCCCGAAGTAACTTAGCCTTAGCGCGGCAAGGGCGCACGGCCCCGCTGGACTGTTGTTCGGCCCGACTCGTGGGAATTAGAATGGAAGTAAAAAATAATGACAATACAGTTGCGGTGGAAGGAGAATTTTTCTCAATTTTCTCCCGATCTATGAGGACCGACAGAACCCCTGAAAAGGCGGCAAGAAAGAGCAAGAGTGAGGCGGAAAAAATAAGTAAGAGTGAGGGGGCTAATAGTTCTTCTGAAGTGCCGGAGGTCCACACGGACCTAGAAGAGAAAGGGACGCCGGTAACTACCAGCAAAAGAAAGAGAGAGGCGGGCATAGGGCCAGGACAAACCCCAGAACGACTAGAGAGTGTCAAAAAGATGAGAACAGAGTTGAAAAAGCTAAAGGAGACGATCACTGAGGTGCTGAGGTTGACTAAGGTCAATCCCAACACCAAAGTTGAAATCAAGACTGAGGTGGCGGGCTTAGATTGGCAGCTCACCAGGCTGGAGCGGTCTTTTAAGGAAATGGAAGGAGAGGTAGCAGAGATGTGTGGAAACAAAAAAAAGAAATCTAAGGAGTCTTCCGTCTGTACAACAAGCGAGGGAACACAGACGTTTGCATCGATGGCTCCAACGAGTATCGATATTGGAATTCAGACCAACCTGGAGGAAGAGTTTTCGGAGGAACAACGAGTGGCAAGGATTGAGAAGAGTATGAACGAGGGAGCGAATGCGAGTGCGGAAGATATAATGGCGGTGATTAGCGAGGATTGGCCGGAGGCTTTGTTCAGGAGGACGATCCGGAAAGAAGGAAGTCCCTTTTCATCTGGGAGCGACGTGGCCGTGGCCATAACGAGTGACGCTGGAGATGCGAGGGTGATTGAGAAGCTCAAGGAGCTTTATCCAGAGCTGCCAAGCTCCCCTGTTTCCGGTAACGAGACCGCAGGCGTGGGGACGGTATATGTAAGGGTCCAGCACGACAACGAGGAGGGTGAGCGAGTGTCTACTGAAAGGCGCGCGCACAAACTCATCCTCGGCAAGGGTGAGGAACCGGACGCTGTCAAGTTCCTGTCAGCGATGAGATTGTTGACGGAAAAAATGGAGAAGGATGAAAGGAGCAGTGTAAATGTGTGGGCCCCGACAGCCTTGGGGATGGAGGTAGCCCGCAAGCTGTCGGAGTTGGCAGTGAGAGGCAGGAGCTTGACGGTGACCCTGTTCGGAGAGAAAGAGAGTGAGAGAAGACCCGCTGTCAAAAACGGGGTAGTTGTGCTAAGCAAGGCCAAGGATAAATCCTTTGCTGATATGGTGCGAGGGCTTCGCACGGGACTGGGAGAGAGGAAAGATGTAGTGGTAAAGCGAATGAGGAAAACAAAAAATGAGGGCATGGTTTTGGAATTGGACGGTGGAAGAGAGATGGCTGAGGAGGTCAGGAGGATCGTCTCCGCGGGCAACACCTGTGTTACCAAAGCGGTGGCGAAGGGTGGAGTGCCAAAAAAGATGATCTCCCTGATCGACATGGACTTGATAACCACGGAGGAAGACGTAATGAACGCGATAGAGGACTTTGCAGGGAGAAAGTGCGAATGTGAGGTGAAGGATATTCGACCGTCACACGGTGGCAAAATTGCCAGGGTAGAGGTAGAACTTTGCGTAGCAGAGAGACTGATTCGGAGGGAGAGACTGAGGGTGGGAATAATATCCTGTCTAGTAAAGGAAAGGGTTTTTATCGCGAGATGCCACAGATGCCAGGCATTTGGGCACATAAGAGCGGAGTGTAAGGCAGAGAGTGAGCATAAGGGTTGTTGGAGATGCGGAGAAGAGGGTCACATAGCCACACAATGCAATGAGAGTAAATTGTGGTGCGCGAACTGTAACGTAGAAGGTCATAGAGGTCAGAGTAGAGAGTGCCCGAAGTTCAGGCGTTTGGTTGACGAGGCCAGGCGTAGGTCTGCGAACGCAGTGCGGTAGATGTGAGCTCTTTGTCTGAAATGGCGAATAAAAATCGTTATCCTGAGTTGAGGGTTCTCCAGACCAACGTGGGTACGGCAAGATTGGCACACGATCTAGCCATTGCTTCCGCCGCTGAGGGAATGTTTGACATTCTCGTGGCGTCGGAACCAAACCCTACATTGGTCAGGAATCGTGGCTGGTATGTGGACGACTCGGGTCGCGTCGCTGTATGGATCCGGAATTCAAAGTTAAGAGTGAGAGAGATCGAAGCCCATATGGGCTTCCTGTGCGTAAGGCTGGAGAGAGTGAGTCTCGTTTGCTGCTATATCTCTCCAAATATACCAGTGAATGAGTTCGAATGGAAAATGAATGAAATAATGGAGGAGGTGAGGAAAGAGAGTAGTAACGGATGTGTAGTGCTCGGCGACTTTAACGCGAAATCCGCGGCTTGGGGTTCGCCGATCACCGACACCAGAGGGCAAGTGATGATGGAGTATGTGGGTGCTCTTGACCTGGTTGTGCTAAATACAGGCCTGGAGCCTACGTTTGTGAGAGGTGAGTCTGGAACATATATCGACGTCACCTGCGCTACGCAGGCGACAGCGCGATGCGTGAAAGATTGGGCTGTGTTACCGGACTACACTGGGACCAACCACAGGTTTATCGGCTTCGCGATAGGCGGGGCAGGAATTCCCACAAGAAGGTCCTCCGCGCGCGAGACGGGTATTCAAGGAAGCCGTCAGATAAACTGGGACGTATATGAAGAGAGAGTGCAGTGGGAGGTGCAATGCGTCCGGGACCAACCACCTACGGTGGAATGTCTTGAACGAGCTATGAAAGCCGCGCTGAGTGATAGTAGAACGAGCAATGTGCACGCCAGCAGAATGCCTTACTGGTGGAATGATGAAATTGCAATACTGAGAAGAGAGTGCATCACGCTACGCCGGCAAATGACAAGAGCGAGGAGTAGAAGACAGGAAGAAGTAGCGAGAGATAAAGAGAGAGAGTATAAAGCTCGGAAGAAGGATTTGAATAGAACGATCCGAGCCGAGAAGAAGAGGCACTGGAGTGATCTGTGTAGCAAATTGGATGAGTACCTCTGGGGGGACGGGTATAAAATCGTAATGAAGCATTTTAAAGCGTATCGTCCGTACGACATGCCGCTGGACGAGAAACTTAAGATTGTCGGGGAGTTATTCCCGCCCGGAATTTGGCATGGCGTGCGGAGGGACGTGAATGCGCAGCGGGGTGTACCCTTCTCCCCTGAGGAGCTCGCTGAGGCGGCGGAGTCCCTCAAGTCGCGCAAGGCTCCCGGTCTAGACGGAATACCGCCAGAGGCGATTAAGTGTCTGGAGCGATTGGAGCCTGCGTGGCTTTTGGGCCACATAAATGCCCTGCTTGAGGCACAGGTGTTTCCCGAGTCTTGGAAGATCTCTAGGCTCGTACTCCTGCCGAAAGGTGCCGGAAAGTATCGGCCTATTTGTCTTCTTTCCAGTATAAACAAGCTGTACGAGAGGATGTTGCGTAAGAGAATCGAAGGGGTGATAGAGAGATCCGGGGGATTGTCCCCAAGGCAGTACGGATTTTGTAAGGGTAAGAGCACGGTGGATGCGGTGATGGAGGTGTTTCGGGCTGTTGAGGGGAGGGGAGATCGCAACAGGTGGGCGGTTCTGCTCCTCTTCGACGTTCGAAACGCTTTTAATTCATTACAGTGGTCCTCTGTGCTAGGTCCTCTGGCGGCGAGGAACTGTCCCGCATATTTGATGAATATCGTGTCGGACTATCTGTCCGAAAGGAAAATTATGGTAGAGAGAGGCGTGGTTGTAGACGTTACGGCTGGGGTGCCCCAGGGGTCCGTCCTTGGCCCGTTGCTATGGAACTTGGCATACGACGGTGTCATTCACTGCGAGTTCGGAGAGGGGGTAACCCCCTTTGCATTCGCGGATGATCTCGCGGTGCTGGCAGTAGCGCGGGATAGGGAGGAACTCCTGTTCCGGGTATGGCATGCAAGTGTGTTGATTCAGGACTGGATGAATGACCATGGTTTGAGTCTCGCGGCGGAGAAGACGGAGGCGGTAATCCTTAAAGGCCCGAGAAAGAGAGATGGAATGGTGTTTGACTGTGCGGGCGTGCGGATCACTCCTAAGAAGTACGTCAAGTACTTGGGAGTGGTCTTACATACGAATGGTGGTTGGGGAGAGCACGTCCGGGAGGTGACCCGGAAGGCAGCGGAAAGAGCGGCTGCGCTGGGGAGGATAATGCCTAACATCGGGGGACCTAAATCCGAAAGGAGGAGGGTTCTACACGGTGTTGTTCAATCTGTCATCCTCTACGCGGCACCAGTCTGGAGTGCCGCTGTGGAAATACAGGCATACAAGAGGCTTTTGGTACGCGCGGACAGAACTAGTTTGCTGCGGGTGGCAAGTGCTTACAGGACTGTGTCTGCTGCTGCCCTGTGGGTGATCACCGGCTGTGTTCCCTTACATGTGTTGGTGAGTGAGAGAGATAGAATGTTCCAGCAGAGAAATAGAGAACTACAAGGGGAGAACGTTAGAAGTGAGGAGAGGGCCACATCTATTGAGATGTGGCAGGCCGAGTGGGATGTAACGGAGCATGTGGCGCAGTGGACGAAGTCACTGATACCGAATCTGCGAGGCTGGCTGGACTGCGGGCACAGGCGCCTAGACTATTATCTGACGCAGGTGCTCACAGGACATGGGAGCTTCCGTAGCTACTTACACAGATTCAAAAAGACCGAATCGGACAATTGCTTGTACTGTGGGACTTCGGACACTGTGTCACATACCCTTCTGGAGTGTGTCAGATGGGCAAGGGAAAGGAATGAGCTGGAAAGAGTGTTTGCGTCTGTGAGAGAGATGGTAGAGAAAATGGTGATTGATGAGCGATGGTGGGACAAAATCCACAATTATGTGAGAAAGGTTTTGTCGATAAAAGAGAAGGAAGCGCGGGAGCTAGACGCAGTTCTGGCAGGTATCGAGGAGGCAGAGCTGGGCCCGCATAGGTAGTAAGAATAAGAGGTTGACAGCATATGATTGAAGGACGTAGTGGTCGGATGAGTGCGAGAGACGGAAGCTAATGCGTGATGACGAGTGATTGAGAATCGGGTAAAAGAAGGACATCAGGGAGAAGTCATGCCTTAACGGGCGATTCCAACCTGATGCCCTAGTATGAGAGGGGTGGGGTTTAGCTGGTCCCGGCCACATCGGAGTTACGGAGGGCAGGGAGGTCCGATTTAGGGCCAAACTGGTCGACGTGACACTGATGAGGTTTCAGCTCAGGAACCCAGCACTGTCGGAAATGTTTACCTCCGTCGTCTGTTTGCAGATTCCCCACCTAGTGATGAAAAAAAAAAAAAAAAAAAAAAAAAAAGTTAAGGTTGAGTTAGGTTAGGTGAGGGCCTCTATGTTCGGTCGTAGTCGCTGAATCTGTGAGCCGAGTACGAGAAGCTAAAGACTATTAGTATATTAGTAAAACAAAGAGAGAGTCGAGATTTAGATTCGGAGTTGATCGGAAGAACTTATATGTGTTCCGTCTGAATTACCGTCTCAATAACCGGCCAATGAGATGGAACTCACAGAAAAAGCCACTGGTAAAAAGCCGAGAGCTTGATGCAGCTTAGAAATTGCGCTTCAAAGCTAAGGGGTTTCTTAGTCACTACTATAGACTTCGGGCAACAGGCGCTATTTAGGTTTTATTATATTTATTCGGTATATGTGGCTCTGCTGGGAGTGGCCATTCATTCCCTAGCTTCTCGAGGGACGAAAATGGACTAAGAACAATTAAACCAAATCGACAACCAAGAAACTATGAAAATGGATCCTATATCATGCTATACTACCAGATACAAGACGAAATACTGAAAAGGTACTTTGATCACAACACCACTAAATAAGCTCAACAGGCACAGGCACTGACATAAGTGACGTAACAAGAAAAAGGTTTATGTACCTGATAAAAAAGGCATTTACCGAAGTCTCTTTCAATGGAACAGTTTTTAATCATAAAATTAATGATTCTAGACAAAAATGTGGAGATATATTCAGAAAATAAGGTATAAATCCAGTAACCTACAGTTCAAACGACACAGTTGAGGTGCTAAGGCCTCAGTTGAAGAACAGCCACAACGAAGAACAATTATTTGCCTACAAACCAGGAGAATACACAGTAAATACTTGTAGTATCTAGTCAAATAGCTCGAAAAGACTATGTTGTCAAAAGAACCGTTCATAGACCGATACATAAGACATTTAATAACACCTCATCAAAGTCTGTATAATAAGGTAGCTGCAAAAAAAGTCTACCAACTTCCATCATTAAATGAATTCAAAAAATGTTCAGTACGAGAAATATAATAACTTATCAGTACTAAAAATGAGCCAATAAGGCTGAAGTGTAATGAGGAAAACAAGCAGGGATTAGCTCAGACTCTTTCTAAGTATCTTCTTAACTTGACATGAACCAGTAAAGAGCTATGTAGGTACCTATTTATATATAATGGATTGTTTCATATCGATAATTAAGCTTCATATGTCAACCATATTTTGTATTACTGCGAGGCATTTATTCCCAGGCGGTAAATACATTTTCTAGACTAACAAGTGACTTCAAAAACATAGGTACCAATCGACTAGACCTGTATAAGCTGATACTTAAAGGGTTCCAAAATTCAAAATGAATTTGATGAACTTTCAAGATTCCAAGGTATTCTTTCTCCAAGACTCTAAGAGTTATCGTACAGTGCCGCCAAACGTTCAATCAGATACTGACAAATGAGTGTCCTGATTACATCGCCTAACCTGAACTTTATATTTTATTGACCAGGACTTCTACTTCCGTTCCCTTCACTATACATGCATTCAAAACACAAGGTATAAATATTTATGGTCAATACGCCAACTCAATATAGACGTCTTTTGTCACCAATAGAGTTCTTAAGTCCAGATCTATGAGCCCAACTTAGACTCCAACTAGAGTTTAGGTTAAAGTGAAGTTACTACTTCTACATGTTGGTTTATAACGTTCTCCGCTGTTTACCGACTTTCAATCGCCACTTCGTCCGGTTGTTCCATAGGTTCTCTTCTATGTCTCTTTCTCTCAGTTATTTGTTTATTCCTTCGTTCCAAGTTTTTCTCGGTCTACCTCGTTTTCTCTTTCCTTCTGGTTGCCATTTTAGTATTTCCTTTGGTATTCGTTGTTTATCCTCTTTGTATATGTGCGAAATAGATACGTTGTTATATATAAGTCATCCGTGATTGTTCGTTTGATTCCCATTATTTCTCCAATACGTTCGTTGGTAATCCTTTCTCTTCTAGATCTTCATGATGCTCTTCTCCAAAATCCATTTGCATTGCTCTCAGCGTTGCCAGTGTTCTTTCTTTCAGTGGACATACTTCACAGCTGTATGGGGTGATATTTTTTACTATAGTCTTATATATCCTCTTTTTATTTTCTTTGCTGATGGATTGGTCCCATAAAATGCAGTTTAACATTGTGATGGCTCTTCTACCCGACGTATTTTTCTCTCTTATGGCTTTGTCTAATGTTCCATTCTGCGAAATACTGATACCTATATACTTGTAGTCATAGCAGTGCTTTATTATGGTGTTGTCGTCTAATATGAGGTCTTTTTGTTCTCATCCAATGCACAAGGATTCGGTTTTATTCTGAGCATACACTTCAATTAATTTTCGTGCCATATAGTTTACATCGTCATAATCTAGAACCATTATTACTTGATCGTCTGCAAAGTTGAGCATATATATCATAGTGTTGGTGAGTGGTACCTATCCCCATTGTTCTACATTTTTGTTTCCATCTTTTTAAAGCACTTTCGAGGTATATTGTAAGTAAAGTGGGGGATAGGCAACACCCTTGCTTTAATCCTCTTGATGTTATAAATTCGTTGTTATTTATGTTCCTGTTTTTATTCTTGTTATTTATTGATTGTATAACACTTTGAGGGCTTTTATTATTTCTATATTAATATTCGTGCTTTCCATTGATTGCCATAGCTTCTTCAGTGGAACGCTATCGTAGGCTTTCCGTAGGTCGACGAACAACATTATGAATTTCTTGATTCCGTAAAATATATGTCAGTGAGAAAGTCGAGCCATCTTTACTCAGTGTTGTTGACATACGTTTTTTCGTCTCTTTATATGGCGGAAATAAAGACTATTCTCTGGACACCCTGAGATACAAACGATTCGCTAAGACAGTGTCAAAAATTCATTTAATGTCTCGTCACTTCCTCCAACACAAGATGCAGTCCATTTCCACAGTCTCCAAGTGTATCACCAGGTTCAGTCACGACTCGGTATACATTGTGATCCAGAAGATTAGGGCTGGAAAAAGCATGGAAAATTTTGGATGCCAATCCAAACTTCCAAGCCTCCATCACCCCGAGCTTATGAAATTAAACTTTTGCAGATGCAGAGGAAACTGTGTGATGAAAGGAAAGCTGGGCATTCACGGTCAATCCATTTGGAGCCACGCCAAATGGATTAAGTCAAATGGATTGACGCCAAAATTATAGCCCGTTCACCATCACTCCAAATGGGTTATCATTTCGTATTTAACGTGATTCAGTGAAGATGCACAATGTCGGATTCCGAAGAAGAACTTTTATTGGGTCCGGCTGCTGTTTGTCATCATATATTTATATAAAAAAAGAGTGGTTGAGAAAAAGGAGTATCTTCACCTACATGAAGTTATTAAATGAATTGTCTTTGGAGCCAAGTGATTGGAGAAATTACCTGAAAATGGACGAGCCAGTATACTTCAAGTTACTGGAGCTCGTTACTCTACTAATAAAGAAACAAGACACCGATATGAGAGAAGCTGTAAGTCTCGGCGTGGAATGAACGAAAAATGGACGTGGGTTTGGACGTTGACGGTAGGGTGGCGTGATGGCATGACGCGATATTTCGCAACTCACGAGCAGACGGCATGATGGCTTGGCGTCAAGCAACGGCATGATGGCTTTGCGTTAAGCAACGGCATGATACGATGGATTACCGAGCGAATGGAAATCCAGATTTTGACATTACGCCAAAAAAAGTAATCATAATTCAACACTCACGATCAACATTTGGCTGTATATCACGCCATTTGACGTAATGACATGACCTTGAATGTTCAGCTAGTGCGTGCGGTTGCCGAAAAGCAAGTCTCAAATGTTCAGCAGTGTTCCTCCATTGTGGTGGTGAAAGCTGGAGCAACATCGTGGACAGATCAACATTAATTGAAGAAAATGAATTGAAACATGAATTACCGACAATGACGCCAACGCGTCATTATCTTCTTCTTCACGTGCCATCTCCGCGACGGAGGTTGGCAATCATCATGGCTATTCTGATCTTAGATGCTGCTGCTCTGAATAGTTCGGTTGATGTGCATCCGTACCATTCCCTCAAGTTACGCAACCACGAGATTCGTCTCCTTCCTACACTTCTCTTGCCCTGGATTTTCCCTTGTGAAGTATGTTGTATCTCTCATTACGCATAACATGCCCCAGGTACTGCAGCTTTCGTGTCTTGATGGTTTCCAATATTTCCAGTCTTTTGTTGACTCTTCTCATGACTTCGTTGTTTGTTATATGCTCGGTCCATGATATCTTCAGGATTCTTCTATACACCCACAGTTCAAATGCTTCCAACTTTTTAGTAGTCGATGTGCTAAGTGTCCATGCTTCTATCCCGTAAAGCAGAGTCGAGAAAATATAACACCTTGCCAGCCTAACTCTCAAGTCTAATTTCAGTTCTCTTGCACAAAGTACCTTTCTCATTTTATTGAAGTTTGTTCTTGCTTTCTCTATTCGAACTTTGATTTCTTTGGAGTAATCGTTTGTGTGTGTGTGTGTGATTAATTATTGTGCCAAGATAGTTGTAGTTTTCTACTTGTTCTAAAGTTTTACCTTTAATTGTCAGGCTTTCATCATTATTTTGGGTTTTTGATATCCTCATACATTTAGTTTTCTTGATGTTTATTGATAATCCATATTCTTCTCCATACTCAACTATCTTGTTCATTAGCTTTTGGAGGTCTTTAAGGTTGTCTGCTATTATGATAGTATCGTCCGCATATCTAATGTTGTTAATTGGCGTTCCATTTACCTTTATTCCTCCCTCAAGAGCTCTTTTCATAATTTCTTTAGATTATGCATTGAATAGTAGTGGTGATAATACACACCCCTGTCGCACTCCTCTTTTAATTTCGAACTCTTCTGATGTGTGTTCGTTAATGCGTATGTGTGCTTGCTGTTTATAATATAGATTTGTTATAATTCGAAGGTCATTGTATTGTAATTGTTTTGCTTTGAGGACGTCCATTAGTTGTTTGTGGCGGACTTTATCGAAAGCCTTGTTGTAATCTATGAAACAGACGTACATATCCTGGTTCACGTCCAAGCATCTCTGGATTAGTACGTTGAATGTAAAGAGAGCTTCACGGGTACCTATACCTCTACGGAATCCAAATTGGGTTTCTTCAATATCCATATCAAGTGTTTGCTAAATGCGTTTATGAATGATCTTTAAGAACATTTTAAGTGTATGAGACATCAAGCTTATGGTGCGGTGGTCGGTACATTCTCTAGCACTTTTCTTTTTTGGGAGACAAATAAATGTTGAGGTCAACCATTCATTGGGTATGTCACCCGACTGATAAATTTCATTAAAGAGCTTTAAGAGGACATCTATGTACTCATTTTCTATTATTTTAAGGATATCAATAGGCAGTTGATCTGGCCCCGGGCTTTTTCCGTTACTGGTGTTTTTTAGTGCATACAATATTTCTTCCTTTGTAATTTCTACACTTGTTTCTCTGTTTTCGAAATACATGTCTTGTAGGTTTCCTCTTTCGTCGTCGAAAAGCTCTTCCATATATTCTTTCCATCGTTTTAGCTTTTCGTCAGTCGTTATAATAGTGTTTCCATTTTTGTCTAAAAGAGTTGTGTTGTGGTTTCTTTTTTTGCAGCCCGGCCATTTCTTTAACCTTTTTATGCAGGTTGAATAGATCGTATTTGTCCTGAAGATCTTCTATCTCTTTACATTTTTCTTCATAGTAAGTTTGTTTTGTCTCTCTTATCTTTTTCTGATTTCATTGTCAATTATTTTGTAATTGTGATTGTCTTTGTTCTTGGCTTGTCTTCGTTAGTCCATCATGCCGAGTATCTCGTCGGTCATCCAGTGGTCTCTCTTTCTTATCGGTTCTTTTAATATCTCTTCGCATGGAACAAGTAGGCAATTTTTTAGTGTTTCCCATTGATGGTTTATCTCGTAGGTGTTAGTATCTAATTTATCAAGGTTTTCGTATATTTTCTGTTGAAGTTTGTTTTTTATATCAACCTCTTTCAGTTTTCTAACATCTATATTTGAAGTTCTTTGGGGTTTTCTAATACGTTTAAGCTTAAGCGTGACATTAGCGATTAGTGGGTTATGGTCTGATTTGACATCTGCTCCTGGATATGTTTTAACGGATTTGATGGTGTTACGATATCTCTCTTTAATCAGTATATAATCGAGTATATAAGCGTCAGTATATAAGCATCATTATACGCTCTCATTATACCAAAAAAATTCACCTCGGATATTGATTCAGGTCTTTACCGGCAGCCTGGACCATTAAAGGGAATGAAAAAATAATAACTATTATATATATAATATATATATATATATATATATATATATATATATATATATATATATATATATATATATATATATATATATATATATATATATTAGGGTGGTTCAAGATCCTATGTGAAAAACTCAAGTTGAATGTAAAAGGCAAGGGACCCCCCAATTCTTTTCTAATTGATAAAAGAAGTAAGAACCCAAAATATGAAAGCCATAAGTCACTTGGAAGGCAGTGCTCAATACTGTTTAAATAATGAAAACAAGAATATTTTTATCGATTTTTGAAAAAATTACAAGACATGTTAGGATACAAAAACCTAATTTATTTGTTTATTTTACATTGGAATCCATGTTTAAAATAAGTACATTTTACATTGAAGGCCATAATAAAAATGAACTCTTTAAATTTTGTCTTTGGAAATTCATGGTTTCTGTAGACTTTCTAGAACGGCCTTCTTTGTTGGCTCAGTCGGGACTTGTTTTCGATTAGCCTCTACAATCTGCAGTAACAGCTGTTTTTCGTCCTCATCATTTGTTATGAGTTTGTTAAAATCTTGAAATAGTTTTACACCTCTTTCTGCGATGTCATTGACCACTTTGATTTTATTTACTGTATTTTTTGCCTCTTTAAACTCTGGGTCCTGTTCCCATTCACTTGGGTGCTTGTTTAAAAAGCTTTGCATAATGTTGAGCTTAGTAAACAACAAACATTGTTCTACTATTAGCAAAATCTGCCAATTCACATTCATCGCTTAGGAAATCGGCATTTCCTCTAATCATCCTTGGCGGTGCCTGGACAGACATATTATTCACTATGCTCACTTTGTTTTCACGGCTCACTTTATTGGAAAAAAGTGATAACCCGACCATTTCGTCAGATAGGTACCACAAATGTGGCTGCAAGGCTTTTTTGATAGTTTTGGCTATATCTTCATCAATGACGCTGTATTTCCCAGCCTCTTTCCAAAAAATTAGGTCGTTGAAAGCTGCATTGGCGCTGATTGGAGCCTCAACCCAGTTTTTCCCCTACAAAAGTGCACCGAGACGGATAAATCGGTCTAAGTTTTCTTTCTCCTTGTTTGTGAGATGGTAAACTCCTTGACCTAGGAAAAGGTACAACTTATATGCATAAATAAGCTTAGCCATCCACCGAGCGTGGTGTATAGGCCCAGGTGCTCTCCAGTGAATTTTTTCTATTGGTTGTCCCAACACCAACAGCGTCAGTTCAATAAGTTCGAGGTAGTTATCTCGAGGCTGGTTTTTCTTACTAAGATGATGTAGCAAGGACTCGATGGCACTGTTTTTTAACTCGGCTTCTCCAAGAGGAAAAATTAATGGTGTGTAATCTGATCGATCAACTGCATTTCATGATTCCTTTAACCTTTTAAATATGGAAATTTCAGGAGAGCTTGAAAGTCCCAAACATAATGCAAATACTTTGCCCAAAATGATTTCCATTTTGTGCTGGCGACACGGCAGAAGTTCTTTATTCAGCTTATTTTCAAGGAAAGTGCATGCACCACTCTTAAGACCATTATTTACAGCTGTTGTGTCAAAGCCCATACCAATGACTTTATCATCGAGATCCCATGATTTAAGAGTTTTAAGTACTGCATCTCCAATGTTTAAACCTGTTCCACTAGCCAATTTTGGCACCCCCAGTAGTTTCTCATTTCCACCAGCATAGGAAACTAGCACTGGTAGTCTATCTACCTTTTGTGAACCTAAAATGTCGGGCAGGATTTTGTCCCAATTAACAACAATTGGTTCTTTGATGTCTAAGTTTGATTTAATCTGTGTTGAAACATTCTGTCTTGCTGCGTCTCGTTTCCTTTTTACAGAACTTCTTGAAAGCGGTAAATCCGCAGGATTTACCGCTTTCAAGTGCGGCAGCAATAGCAATGATAAGCTTAAGTGTTTTACGGAAATTTATGAAAACTAAATGTTGTTGAGCACTGCTTTCCATAAGTTCTAGAGTGTTAAGATTTGGCATAGTTTATTCTTTTATTAGATATAACAAAATGGGAGGGTCCCTAGGTCTCTAAAAAAAACTTGAGTTTTTTGGACCACCCTAATATATATATATATATATATATATAACCTTTTTCGATATATAATAATAAATAATATTATTTTGTCTAGAAATTGTCCGTGGATTAGGCCTTCTGGGGATACAACCTAAAAACGCGCGTGCAGACTCTACCTCATAGGTGGTAGGGGATCTACCTCAAAAATAGTTTATTTATAGCATAGGAATGTTAAGAATATTATAATAAAATATATGATTAAAAAAATATATACATAAAAAAGTAAGCCTAACGTTTTGTTTTTATTGTATCCCTATGAGCATTCGAGAACCTGATCAAGTTTGGAGCGCTGTAAAACCTAGAAAAATAATTAAATTCAAACAACTTTATAGTGGATATTGTTCGTTGAAAACAAAATTGCTGTGGTGTCATTTTATTATAAAATGAACTGAAAAAAGTTATAACCTTTAAAAGGAAACTTGTTACAAAATTCTCACTTATTTTTGTTTGTAACTTTTTTTGTTGGTCACTTGACGATAAAAAGTAATAGAAATAAAATTGTAAAAAATTTAATTTGCTACATTTTACGTTTTATTAAATTTTCTGTAAGGTTGCAAGTTTACGAGTTACAACGCGAAAACCCTTTACACAACCCTTTTTCCAAGATGACGACTGGGGGACAAGGGTGGCGACCCCACAAACTTGAACTTAAGCTTCTACTGGCTCCTCATACACATTAAAAAAATAAAATTGCGTCCTCTAAGAATTGCAAGCTAATGCCTAAAAATGTAACATTTCAATGGACTATTATAGACATTTATAAAAATATAGACTTACCAGCTGTTAAGAATCCAACTGTTGAATTATGTGTAAACCATTTTACGTCTTTGACTGCAATTGGACTTTTTTCTGGCGACAAAGTTTTTACATCCCCTTAAAACATTTATAATATACTTTATATACATAATAAGAGATATTTATATAATAAGAGATATTTATATAATATGAGAAACTAGTAAGATTGTTTATGGCGCTGTCCGAACAAACTGAAATAATATAATCAGGGCCGGCAAATTAAGTCATACACGGCGCGGCGCCGGGGTGCAAGACGCATCTTTGTCCCTTCTTTTGTCAGAAGATTATATAAGTTATAGGTACGCTAAAATTAAACTTATTATGTTAGCTTTCTTTATTTATATATTAAATAAACATGGTTTCAGTATTCAAAAAGGGTCAATTTTATAACACTATGTATATATATTATCAAAGTCAACTTTTCTAGCTTTTAAGTTGGCAAAAGTTTTATTACTTCGGTGATATCTATTTTTACTTGCTTTTCTATAATTATAACAGCCAGGGTAGTTAATCTGTCTTGGTCTATTATTGAGTTTTGATCAATTTAAGTTTAGAAAAAGACCTTTCTCCTTCAGTTACTGTTACTGGAAGTATTAAATATATCCTTAGACACGTAGAAAGATTTGGGAAAACGGAGAGTAAATTATTAGAATATATATAACTTAAAAAATCGAATGGAGTTGTGTTTATTTATAAAAATAATATTGATAACAATTCTAACTCATGAAATAGATATTGACCATTTATATCAGATCTGTTTCCACGCGCTAGTTTTTTTTGTAAATTTAAACATTGTGATTTTATTTAGTTTTCTTTGGAGTTTCTCCAACTCAATATACTTTCCAGGAAAGAAAAATTATAATTATATTCGCTCAACATTTTAAATCTTTCACTAATTTTGCAATGACAATGTCCAATAAATAATAATAGAAGCTAACTTTAAAATTTTGATTTGGGTCAAAAGAGGCTCGTCTGCAGCCTCCTGAAATGTCTTTTTCGGGGACGTGGACGAACAATTTCAGATAAAAATTTAGGGAAACTATCAATAAAATGTTTTATAGGTTTCTATTGATAATTTCCCACCTTTACAAGTTTCATCTCTTTTTATATCACAACGTATTATTTTTTCCGTCTTTTCCACTATTTTGCCGGTTACTAGTTTGTATGTAATATAAAAATTAATTCGTTTACTTCATTTATACTTACAAAATGATAAGTCGTAATCGGCAGTGACAGTTTGAATAAAGTTACTATCTGAACTCCAGTCTAGTTGCATCAACGGTTGAGCTCCCCTTATTTTATTTGATTTTTTATAGGAATATCCATCTCTGCTTACCCTAAATAAGTAAATACTTCCATTTTGTGAGGCTATTGCTATCAGATCTCCAGCTAAAATGATTCCAATACATTGAATTATAATTGTGTTCCAAATAAATAGCCCAGTAAATGGCCATTTTGGAGTGTAATTTTCAGCGTCACTACGCATTTGCTTGAAAATTTGAACAACTTCAAAGTTGGACTTGTACCGTTGGTTGCTTTTACTTGGGGGCGAAAGTAATCCCTTCTCGGGGGCGAAAAAACATACGTTTCAAATATGTTCGGAAATGGATAAATTGACTAATTATAAGCTATTTTTCTTCTATAGAGTTTCTTAACTAAGTCAATACTTTTCGAGTTATTTTTGAGTGAAAATGATTATTCTTCAACAAAAAATAAAACACGTTTTCAGGCGGTTTTTCGCAAATAACTCAAAAAGTCAGTATTTTATCAAAACAATATTCTTAAAAAAATGAAGCATATAAAAAAACGAAAAAATGGTGTATTCATGAAGTGTACATCTACAGACCCGGTAAAAGCAAAGTTGTAGCTCTTGAAAAATGAGGCACTTTTCTGGGAAAACTCATTGGAACTTTTTGAAAGTATTTAACAAAAGCTTTATTTTAATTTTTTTTATAATAATTTCTAGCATCAAAACTAAGCGAATTACGCTCAAAATAAAGTTAGCTTCTTTTTTTCTGATAAAAAGAAATCGTGAAAGTCTCCCCCTATTTAGCTCCCCAAAAATGAAATTAATCGTTACTGCTTTACCATTTACTGTATATCGTGACAAAACATTTCGTAACGCGACAGTTCGTAACCACACAAATGGTAACGGACAATTTGTAACGGCGACAAATCGTAACGTCGACAGTTCGTAACGGCGACAGTTCGTAACCGCTACAGTTCGTAACCGCGACAGTTCGTTACTATACATATTCGTAACGGACAATTCGTAATGTTAAAATTGAATTCCCATCACTTTGTTTTGAAGCATCGGTATATATTTGTAGGTGATTAGTTTAGGGTATTTTGCAGTATAATTATTAAGGGTAGTTTTGCTAAGTGTGTGAAGTTCAGAATATGAGGGAATTAGAATTATTGATGTTTCTAAAGCCTGAAAGAAATACGATTGAGGTGGTTTTCTAATAATTTTGCTAATATTGCAAGTATTACGAAATGCTGGACATAAGGTGGGAGAGGTTTTTTAGACCAATATTTTATTGTTAAATCGAAGTAGTTTAGTGCAGAAATTTTCTTACTTAAGATTGGATCTTTTATATAGGATTTTAGAATAAACTTTTCAGAAAAAATGTTCTTGTGAGTTCTAAGGGAGGTTCTAGAGCTTCCACACGCAAAGGTTTACAGGGCGCCTTTTATATATCATCACTAGATGTTAAAAAAAAATTTAAACTTAATTCCAATACATTAATATTTTCAGCAGAAACCACACCTATCATAAAGGCATGCCAATATGCCGAAAATAAAAATCTCAAACAAACAAACATATTATCCGACTCATTATCAGTTTTAAAAAGCTTATCTAGTCAACTAGATGGAAATTCTGTTAACGCAAATCCCTACATCAAAGATTTAAAAATACTATGATCTAATCTAACAGATATGCAGTGTGATATAGTATTTACGTCGATAAAAGCTTATATTGGTCTTGAAAATAATGAAAAAGTAGATCAGTTGGCAAAAGACAGCGTTTTCAGTGGCGAGGAAACATTGAATGATATTGGACTTCAAGAATGTATAATCATAAGTAAAACCAGACTACATGATAACTGGAAACTTCAATGGAATAAATACTGTATAAATTGTCCAACAAGGTCTTTTGTCAAGGTCAATTGTCTTTTACATCCGAATATCCCGAGAGATATTGTTACTATCTCTCGACTAAAATTTGGCCATGCCTGTTATCCCGCACATCTACAAGTCGGAAAAATGAAAGAATACACATGAGCGATCATATCAAGCACATATTTTGGATTTGCTGCTTTTTTCTATAAATAACAAACGAGAGAGATAGATTATTAAGTGTTGTCTACAAAGCAAAAACGTTATCCAAGACATACGCAGTTACATATTTAAAATTGACAGAGTGAGATGGCGATACAATTGTTCAACGTAGTTATATTAATTTAGTAGAAAATTTAAACTCACACTTGACTATTTCTGTATTTCTAATGTCATTCTTAAAAAAACATTCAACATGAGTAGAGATAATGATTGTATAAACTACTATTCGAGTAATCGTGTTGGTCAACTATAATCTGACTGATTCGATTTCTGTCACTTTGACAGTGAAAGTAGGTTAGGTTCCGTAGAGTTTATAAATTTTAATAATCAGTCTTATTTACTTGAATAAATTGAGTCCTTTTAAGAGCTATTTTGATATTATATTATATTTGTGGTTTGGTAAGTATTTATTTAATTAAAATACGTCAATAAAATTTGTATCAAGCATCGAATCTAAACGGACGTGTTGGCTCTCCGTATTTACACTCAGTTTTTCAGTGCTGTAAATAAATGTTATTAATAAACAATTAAAGTTGATAAAAGGTTGATCTCATTCGAACCGTTGAGGTGTGAGACAGCTTTTTCTCGTGTCTTTAATAAAATTTAAAAGTAATAAAATAGCAATTAGTGATACTGCCAGCATTTTAGGTAAGAAATAAAAATTCTATTTTAAATAATACTAAACAAAAATAATGATCATTTTTATTGTGTATATAATTAATAAGCCATAAAATGCAAGGAACCAGTGGTGGCGGTTACCAAGCAAATTATATTATTCCAAACGTTACTTCAAACCAAAAAACAACAATGATATATATAAAATAGGAACTCTGTTAAATGCAGTAATTCGATTTGAAGCTCCAAGGAAGAAACAAACCATAGTCCAATGTAAAAGATGCCAAAATTATGGTCATACACGAAATCAATGTACACTACAATACAGATGTGTCAAGTGTGCTGGACAACACGACTACCGTAAATGTACAAAGAAGAAAGAAGACGGAAAACCAGCAAAATGTATTCTATGTGGGGGCGCTCATCCTGCGAATAATAAAGGCTGTCAAGTCTACGTTGAATTATTAAATAAGAAATTTCCAGAAATTTCCAAAGAACACGAACAACAATAATAATAAAAATGAATTCCAAAAAACCGAATCAATTTATCCATCTACATCGCAGCAATATATTGGCCCTAGACCTACGTCAAGCCCGAACCAACCAAAAACTGGATTAACATATGCACAAGCTACATCAAAAAATATAGCTACAAATGATATCTATTCATATCTAAATCAACAAAACATGTACCTGCAACAACAAAATTTATTTCTTCAACAAACTTTGGAAAAACAGCAAAAAACCATAAATGAACTTACACAAGAAATCAGAGAACTAAAAGAAGAACTCAAACATGCACTCTCTCTGAAAACAAATGGGTGAGTTACTTAAGGTAGGACTCTGGAATGCAAATGGACTAGCAAATCATAAAAACGAATTGCAATATTTCCTGTTAGAAAACAATATTGACATAATGCTAATATCAGAGACACATTTAACAAGCAACCACAACCTTAAATTATATGAATATATAATGTATAATGCACCACACCCTGATGCTAAAAGGCATGCTAGAGCAGGTGCAGCCGTTATTATTCGAAAAGGGATTAAACACTATCACCTTGGTAACATAAAAGAGCCACACCTGCAGGCAGAAAGTATTATCATAGAAGATTGGCTTGGACAAGTAGCAATATCTGCAGCATATCTTCCACCAAACTATCCACCGAATAAAGAATCATTTACTAATTATTTTAATTCACTAGGTAATAGATTTCTTGCCGGTGCTGACTATAATGCAAAACATGTGAGTAGGGGCTCTCGACTTTCTCCACCAAGTAGAGGTAGAATCCTCTTTCAAGTGATGCAGGAACTACATCTCAAACACTTATCTAGTTACACACCTACTTACTGGCCCACTGACCCTAGTAGACTTCCGGACTGTCTTGACTTCTTTGTAAGCAAAGGTTTTGAAAATTATGAAATTGCTTCAGACCATACCCCGTAATAGCGACGCTAAATTCAAGATTTGTTGAGAAGGAACGTCCAGCAAAACTGTACAATCATAAAACCGACTGGAGTGAGTCCAGGGAAGTAATACATCAAAAAATAAACCTTAATATTTCTCTCAAAATAAAAGATGAACTTGAATTGGCAGTATACGAATTTACTACACTTCTGCAGAAGCTGCTTGGAATGCCACTCCAGAATGTAAAGATACACAGAATAAAAGAAACAATCCTATTAATATAAGAAATCAAATTAAAGAGAAGAGGAGACTAAGAAAGATATGGCAAAACACAAGGCAGCATCAAGACAAAATGAACTACAATACAGCCGCAAGACAGCTGAAAAATACAATACTACAGCACAAAAACTCCTACATCGAAAATTATCTTCAAAATTTAACACCAACAGCAGATACTGATTATTCACTTTGGAAGGCCAAAGGCCACCAGGAAATTAAAACAACCCAGTAAACACATACCAGCATTAAGAAATTCAGATGGCTCATGGTCGAGAACAGATCAAGAAAAAGCAGAGGCATTTGGAAAATATCTTGAAGAAGTTTTTCAACCTCTACCCTCTGTCAGTGCTGAAGAAGATGAGGATATCTATGAAAGTCTAGCAACAATCCAACAGCCAAGTGAGCAAATTAAGCCAGTAACAAAAAGAGATGTAAAAAATACTATTCAATATAGATTAAAAACCAAAAAAGCTCCTGGCTATGACCTTATAACAGGAACTATCTTAAAAGAGTTACCAGATAAAGGTGTAGTTATGATAACACAACTATTCAACGCCACAATAAGGCTCAAAATTGTACCAACGCAATGGAAAATTGCTGATATAATAATGATCCATAAACATGGTAAACCACCTCACGAACATACCTCTTATCGTCCTATTAGTCTCTTACCGGTACTAGCTAAACTATTTGAGAAGCTTTTAGCGACCAGGCTAATGAAGATAATAACTGATAATAATCTTTTTCCGGATCACCAGTTTGGTTTCAGAGAGAAGCATTCAACAATAGAACAAGTTCATAGAGTCGCTGATATAGTAAATAAAACTTTTGAAGAAAAAAAGTACTGTTCTGCACTTTTTCTTGACGTCAGTCAGGCTTTTGATAAAGTCTGGCATGAAGGGTTGCTCTTCAAAATAAAAATGAACGTTCCTGATTCAATGTTTACTATACTAAAATCATATTTAGAAGAAAGGTACTACCGTGTCAAGCATGAAGCAGATACATAAAAAATCTACCCTATACGATCTGGAGTCCCTCAAGGTAGTGTTCTGGGTCCTATATTATATCTAATATTTACACACGACATACCAACAAACGAAAATGTAACGACTACAACATTCGCAGATGACACAGCTATGTTAGTCACAGATGAAAATCCCGCAATAGCTACCGAATCTCTTCAAAGGCATATTAGGAACATTGAAAAGTGGACAAAGAAATGGCGAATAAAGATCAATGAATCAAAATCACAACATATCATATTTACAAAATGTCGTAAAATATCGCCTAATATAGAAATAAATAACAAAGCAATTCCACAAGCCGAAAGCGTTAAATATCTTGGTATGCACCTGGACAAAACTTTGACATGGAGAACACATATATGGAAAAAGCAACAGTTAAATTTAAAATTTCGTAAACATTATTGGATACTGGGCAGATCGAAGTTGTCTATACGTAACAAACTGTTGGTATACAATACAATACTCAAACCGGTCTGGACCTATGGGATCCAGCTATGGGGTACAGCAGCAAAATCCAACATATCCATAATGGAAAGATTACAATCCAAAGTGTTACGCTCTATAACAGACGCCCCATGGTTCGTGTCAAACAAAGACATTTATTGTGATCTAGAAGTACCTACGATCAGTGAAGTGATAGTTCAGTGCAGTGTTCGGTACATAAAACGCCTAGAAAGCCATCGAAATGCCCTGGCAATAAACTTGCTTGATAATAGTCAACAAACTCACAGACTAAAACGTAAAAATCCACTGGACCTTATTTATAAATAAGTTTTATACCTCACCGTAATTGTGTTTATATTTTAGATATATGTATTGTTTGTAAGTGTAAAATGTATGTTTGTATGTAGCATATTATCGGAATGTCATGTTTGTTCCATACTAGAGGTCCAGTCATTGGACTGACCTCTCTAACATCAATTTTTTTTACTTCAAACCCCAAAGACGCTTATTGTTAGAATTTTTATAACTAACATTTAAAAAAAAAAATATTCTGACTTTACAAACATAGTGTATGAAACTACAGATTAGTATATTTTTAAGAATGTACATTTATTTGCAGATTGTCTGGAAAATGATCCTGGATACCTAATGATCTGAATTCATTAAGTTTACTTTCGTTTTAATCACTTAATGCAGCTGACATAAACGATATTTTTTAAATTAATGTTACTATTTACGTCCACTGGCAACTTTAACATGGAGAAATTCATAATACTATATTTGCTTACTCATTATTTTTGTATTAATAATCTATATCAAGTAATTAATTACGGTAGTAATAGTAACATTTATCACCAATAAATATATATTATCAGAAAAAGAATAAAACCACAAAAAAGTTTTGACACATTCTTACATAGCGAAAAATCGTACGGTGGGGTAGTAGTCACATCCGTTTATTTTCAGTATTAACTTAGTTTAGACTTTGTTTTGACTAGAAATTTTTGATTTGATTCGTATGCATATCGTCGATGACGCATGGGTATTCTTTCCTTTTTCCGACTGTAGGTATATAAAATCAATGTAATACAGTCGGATTTGTGCGAAAATTTCAATACAATAAGTGACTTAAATCATATATTTTTTGCATGTGACAAATATGTGACACAAAGAAATCTATTCAATATGCAGCTATTGCAAGAAAACGTTTAGCTCCCATATAATCTGATGAACGTTGAACAGCTTTGAACAAACCGTTAATGTGTAAATTGAAACTTTAGATTAGGTATAGCTTTGCTACCTTTGCCTTATCTCCCTGGTAATAATACCCCGTATCCCTACTTAGTCTGTGTTTTCCCTTCCCTACCCTTGATTGTTCGATTGGATTCGTAATGGTCTTGGTGTAGTATGGTGTAGTAGGTTTGGTTTGGCGTTGATCATAGAAGAGTGGCGTTGATTTTAAGAAGTGTTGCTGGCTAGATGGGCGCAGTTCCCAAAGGCCATAAAAGTTATTTTATTTTTAATGTGGAAACTAACTTCAATTACAGGTACAATAATTGAAATTACGTTTATTAATTTAACGAACAAGCACCAGGATAAACATTTTCAACACATTTCATATTTCGTAAAAAAATAAAATTTTAAAATTGTCTTAAAATAAAAAATATAATGTAGTTATGTAATAGTATATTATTCAACGAGCATGTAATGATTTACATGCCAGTAGAATACTACTTTTTCTACGACCTTTTTTTATTTTAATTAGTAAAAAATATAATTATCAGCTACTCGAGATTGAAATTAGAATTTACAAAAATAAATCTTGTCTACCAATATTATGCGGCTGAATAATTGGTTGCCCACTATAAACAAATGCTGTATTATGTATTGTAAAAATACAACAAGAAATATTTCGTTGAAATTCTATCCGTTTTTAAAAAATTATAAGCACTTTGTACCTACTGTCAATATGTCTAATACATAAGAAATGGCTATTATCGGTAATGTATTTCATAAAGTTATAATGTAGGTACATTTATATTTAACTATATACCTAATAAAATATAACTATGTATAATAATATGTTATAATATATTTAACACAATCTTACTTTTTAAAATAAACACAATATTAGTTATAAATTCCAATTAACACAAACAAAATGCGCTAATGGCACTGTCACTAAAAATGATAAATGTCAAAATTTTTAGTAAACATGATATAAACGTAAAAAATATACTGACCCATTGTTACAGTAAAAAATCCTTTAAACATTTTTCGAAGTTAATTATTGATATAAATTACAATAATTATTGTATTAAATAAGTAACTAAGTTTAAGTAATTTTATCTTCAGTTTAAATACGACTAATATATTAAAAGTGGCATGAACCACTTTTAACCCCTACTCTAACTTCAGCCCGTGAGTAATGAACTATTACTCACGGGTTAAGTAATGGGTTTTATTAACTATTCAAAAATAGTGAATAATGAGAATGTTATTGAACGGTCGTTGAAAAATTGTATTTTTCTACGACCGTTTAATAACATGCTCATTATTTGCTATTTTTTAATAGATAATATCACCCATTACTTTAACACCCATTACTGAGTAATAATTCATTACTCACGGGCTGAAGTTACTCACGGGTCATTACTCATGGGCTGAAGTTAGGTTCAAATGGTGCATGTCACTTTAAATATGAATCGTAAACTGCAAATAAAAGTACTTAAATTTGTTTATTTAATACAATAATTATTGTACTTTATATCAATAATTAACTTCGAAAAATTTTTAAAGGAATTTTAACTGTAACAATGTCCGTATATTTTTTACGTTTATATCTTGTTTACTAAAAATTTTGACGTTTAGGTATCATTTATTTTAGTGACAGTGACATTAGCGTATTTTGTTTGTGTTAATTGGAATTTATAACTAATATTGTGTTTATTTTTTAAATTGTATTGTGATAAATATGTAACATAGTATATTATTATATTATACGTATATAGTTAAATGTAAATATACATAAAACTTTATGAATGAAATACGTCCGCCGATAATAGCAATTTCCTATTTATTAGATTCATTGACAGTAGGTGCAAATTTATGGATATATTTTTTCCGAAATGAATAGAACTTGGCTTGACTATTTCTTGTTTAGTCCAGGGTAATAAGGTTTTTTCCATGACACTCGAGCAGCCAGGGTACTGAAGCGTTTTTTCGACAGGTAATACCTATGAGAACAAATTGTAACTATTTCCTGCGTAGGATCTGGCGGCCATTTTTATTTATAAACAATTTATTGTCGAAAAACGGCATTTTTTCCGTTATTTTCAAATCAATGGAAAACAGTGTATCTTGTGGTTACATTAGTACAAAAATCTTCGAGAGCATGGAAAAACCTTTAAAATGACGTATTAGAGAGGTTGATATACTTATTTATTATTAATATAATTGAGAAAAAAGGTCTAAATTTCAAAAAAATTAATTTTGCAATAACTATTGTAGAAATTAGTGTACAACTTTGAAATTTTTGTCAAATGAGGATTCATTAGTGCTTAACACGTGACAAAAATTTCGAAGCGATTCATTTAATTGTTTATATGTTATTCAAATTGTTTATCCCAGAGAGATTTTTTTTGCAATAACATAAGTCAGAAAAACAGAATGCTAGAACCATTCTGCAGGTGTCAAATGAAAGAGCATAAGCTAAACTTTCAAACCTGTTTAAAAATGTTAATAAAGAGTGCATTTATTAGTAATAAATAATTATGCAAAAGTCTCGTCAGTTTTTCCTTATAAACAATTTGAATAACTTTCTTGTTATAGCCGGTACAAACATTTTTTTTGCACATTCTAAAAGATGACATTTTTATACGAACTTAGGAAAAAATAAGTTAGCCTAAGTCAATTAGGGCCAAAGTTAGCAACATTTTTTTAAAAATCCACAGCTAATGTGTTTATGATAAATAAGAATCGAAAGTAGAGCTCTTCCACTTTCAAAGACACGAAGTATTCAGAAAAAATTTTGGATTTATTTGCTCTTTAAGGGAGTTGTCTATAAAGCTTCAAAAATGAAGTACAAACGCGACCCGCTTGCTACCGACGAAGTAGAAGCATAAAATCCGTGCGACCTAAAATTGAAATATCAACTTCAAAATCCTACAATTTTTTGTAACTTGGGAACCAACCAATGGATTTTAATGTTTTTATTTTAATTTGTATATACTTTTAGCGTACTTTACAAATATGGAGTCTGTTGATTTATAAATTATTTAATAAACAATTTAATTTGTTTAAAAAAATTTTTTTGCAAAAAAATTTTTTTTACTGTATTTTAGGTGAACAACTACAATGTTATCTATGTAATAATTGATAAAAAATTGTAATAACTATATTATTACTACACTCACCAGCACAAAATTCGGCCACCCAGAATTTTTGATTAAGTTTAATAGTTTATAACTTTATTATTTGTGCTCCGATTTTTAAGATTCTTGCACCAATTTGTAGATACATATTGATATCGTTTCGTATTTTTCCGGTAACAAAAAAAATTTGCTTGCATGGCATTATACAGGGGTGAATGGAAGCGTTGTATTTTCTACTAACTTTAAAAAATTCTGTGGAAAAACGGAAGGGCTCATTTTGTGTCATAGTCCTGTCATATTATTCCAGAGACATCACTAAAATGTTGTCTTTTGAATTATCCGAATATCTCTTTTCTTGTAAGAGCTGTATCATTTTTTGTAAGTAAAACACTGATTGACTCATAAAATAGAGGTTGGATTGATAAGATTAGAATGGCCCGCATGCAGCCCAGATCTCAATCCTGTTAAGCATTTATGGGATGAATTAAAAAAAGCTATTCGCCGTTATCCCAGGCCTCCAGAAAATTTGGTACAGTTATGGCCTTGGTAGAGGAATATCGGACTATTCCCCAGGCAATATTAACACACCTTTATTCGATGCCAAACAGATTGCGAGAAGTCGTTGCTGCAAGAGATGGACATACTCACTATTAAATTGTTTCATTTTGTTTTTTTTTTATTTTAGTGCGCTTGATATTTTTAATTAAATAAACCTTCAAAGCAGTGTTTTTATTTACAGCTCTTACAAGAAAAGAGATATTCGGATACTTCAAAAATTAACTTACAAATAGATGTTTACATGTACTTTTTACAAAAAAATAAAAAATGTCTCTACTTAATAGTAGCCGCTGTACATACTTTCCAAATGAGTTCTTCTCACATGGAATGTTTTTTAATAGAAAATTCATATAAATAGTTACTCTATAGGTACATTTTAAAAAATCTTCTTAAATTTGTAATTGAAAAAAACTTTATATTTTTATTCATATAAATATAAAATCTAAGACAGAAAAATGATTTGATAAACAATGAATCACAAAATTCAAATTACTGCAACTGTAAGCAAACTTATAGAGTAAAAGTCGCACTTTTATAGAAATTTTTCTTTTATTATATAATATATATGGAGAGGGGCTAAATTATGGAATAAATTCATTTTCTCTAAAATCGACGACTTTGACGAAAAATCCCGAAACAGGTCGATTTTTATTTTTAAATTACAATTTTTTTGGCATATATCTTGTAGTGTCGTCATCCATCTGAGCGTGATGACGTAGGTAATCGATGATTTTTTTAAATGGGAATAGGGGTCATGTGGCACCTCGTTTGAAAGGGTCTTCAATTGTCGATTCAGTAATATAAACAATAATATCCTTATTTATACAGGGTGACCAAAATAATAATTTTTGAATTCAATTAATTGACGCAAAAAGAAGAATGTATGTAATTTATTTAACTCAAAATACATTGTACTGCTGTCAGTAAATAAAAAAAAAATATTTCACAAATAAACATTTCTTTTCGCTTAAATTAAATCACAAACAACCTCTTTGCAGTTTTAACATTTAATTTGAGTGAAAATCAATGTTTATTTGCCAATTAAACATTTTTTTCAATTTTCTGACAGCGATAGAAAGTATTTTGAGATAAATAAACTGTATACATTCTTTTTTCGTCAATTAATTTAATTTAAAAATTATTTTTTTGGCCACCCTGTATAAATAATGATATTAATGTTTATATTACTGAATAGAGAATTGAACACCCTTTCAAATGGGGTGTCACACGACCCATATTCCTATTTAAAAAATCATCGATTACGTTATCACGCTCTGGTGGATAACGTCACTAATATGAAATATATGCCAAAACATTGTAATTTAAAAATAAAAATCGACCTGTTTCGGGATTTCTTCACAATCCTCCATTTTAGAGAAAATTAATTTTTCCATAATTTAGCCCCTCCCTGTATATATCATAAATATATTCAAAACAATTTTTTATCAGTTATTATATTCATAACATTACTTGGTAGTTGTGCACCTAAAACACGGTAAAAAATTAAATAAATTGTTTTTTTTTGTTTAAATTAATTAAATTGGTTATTATAATTTATGAATCAACTGACTCCATACTTGTAAATTACGCTAAAAGTACATACAAATTAAAAAAACATTAAAATCCATTGGCTGGTTCCCAAGATACAAAAAATTGTAGGATTTTGAAGTTAATATTTCAATTTTAGGTCGCATGGATTTACATACTTCATTTCTGAAGCTTTATTGACGACTCCATTAAAAAGCAAATAGAGCCAACATTTTTTTATGAATACTTCGTGTCTTTAAAAGTGAAAAAGCGCTATTTTCGATCCTTATTTATTATAAACAAATTAGCTGTATATTTAAAAAAAATGTTGCTAACTTTGGCCCTAATTGACCTAGGCTAAATTATTTTGTTTTAAAGTTCGTGTAAAAATACCATCTTGTAGAATATGTAAAAAAATGTTTGTACCGGCCGTAACAAAAAAGCTATTCAAATTGTTTATAAGGAAAAATAGACGAGACTTTTGCATAATTATTTATTACTAATAAATGCACTTTTTATTAACTTTTTTTAAACAAGTTTGAAAGTTTAGTTTATGCTCTTTTATTTGACACTTGCAGAATGGTTCTAATATTCTGTTTTTCTGACTTATTTTATTGCAAAAAAGCTCTCTGGGATAAACAATTTGAATAAAATATAAACAATTGAATAAATCGCTTCGAAATTTTTGTCACATATTACGCACTAACGAACCCTCATTTGACAAAAATTTCAAAGCTGTACACTAATTTTTACAATAGTTATTGCAAAATTAATTTTTTTGAAATTTAGACCTTTTTTCTCAATTATATTAACAATAAATAAGTATATCAATCTGTGTAATACGTCATTTTAAAGCTTTTTCCATACTCACGAAGATGTTTGTACTAATGTAACCACAAGGTACAGTGTTTTCCATTGATTTTAGAAAAAACGGAAATAATGCCGTTTTTCGACATTAAATTGTTTATAAATAAAAATGGCCGCCAGATCCTACGCAGGAAATAGTTACAATTTGTTCTCATAGGTATTACCTGTCGAAAAAACACTTCAGTACCTTGGCTGCTCGAGTATCACGAACAGGGTATATTTTTGCCTTATTACCCTGGCCTAGTCGTATTTTTACAATAAATAAGAATTTGGTAAAAGTAGGCAACCAATTATTCAGCCACGTACTAGGCGTAAACAGCATTTAGGTATTTTTGTAAATTATTATAATTTGAATCTCGAGTAGTTGATAATTATATTTTTTACTAATTAAAATAAAAAAAAGTCGTAGAAAAAGTATAGTATTCTACTCGCATGTAATGGCTATTACTCACGCTAATGAATTACGACACTCGCCTACTGCTCGTGTCGCAAACTTCATCATCGTGAGTAATAGCTATCATTACATGCTCGTTGAATAATATACTATTATAGTAAATATATTATTATTAAACTGTTTTTATTTGTTTCATTATTTTTTTCCTGTTATAGAATTTTAGATAATTCATAATTTAGATAATTCAAGTGTTCTTAAAAATAGTACAATTACTTTTATAGGAATGTATGCAAAATGCATTTTTTATTAAATTCAGTAATAGGTAGGTACTAAATTTTCTAAAAAAAATTAAATGTTGGTGTTACGAATTGTAGCGTTACGAATATGTATAGTTACGAACTGTCCCCGTTACGAAGTATCGCCGTTACGAACTGTCACCGTTATGAATTGTCCGTTACCATTTGTCGGGTTACGAACTGTCTCGTTATTAGATGTCATGGTACCACTTTATATGTATTGTTTATATGGTCTGTAAGGTTAACCAGTTCGAAGTGCTTATTTTTGAAAAAAATATTATTTTATAGTATTTTTTTTTATTTTGGAGAAAATGCTGTTCTTTCAAAATAACTTAAAAAGTGTTAGTTATACGAAAAATCTCAAAGATTAAAAAAATGTAGGTTGTGATTTTGTAAATATTTTAGTTTTATTTCGTTTGCTCCAAAAGCAAAAATTGTTTAAGCTATGGCTGTTCAAAGTTTGCATACACTCGTAATTAGTGACTCGTTCAAGCCCTTTTAATAGGGAACTTGCACAATTTTTTTTATTACATAATAATGTTCAGTCTTGTTTAAAAATGAGATTTCCAAAATTTCACGCTTCAAAAACTCGTAATAACTTAGAAATACGTATTTAAAGTCTTCAGCGGTATAAAATAGTTCAAACGACCCGTGACGTCACATAGTTTTACGTTAGTTATTATTATGGTTATATTTCGCTGTGTCTAGGTACACGCTAACGTGTACGCAAATAAAAAAGTTAGGTATGTACACGCGAATTAAACTTCATCAAGCCAGTGACGTTATTATTTAGCGTGCGCAGTGACTGTATTTTTTGGTACACGCTATTTTGATATGTTTAGCGTGTGTTTGATAGAAAAATATTTGTTAAAGGAAGGGAAGCAGAACTATTCAGATGTTTCAAACTTAATTGTAATAAATCAATGTATATATTAAAGTATATATTTAGGTTAGCAAAATAAATATATGTATTTAGTTGACATAACACGTAAAAAATATTGTTAAAATAATTTTTATACGTAAGTTAATTATTATAATCAACTATTCTAAATGGGAAATAAGCCACAATTTAACTAAAAAAATGATTTTATTAACGTTTCGACGTCCAAATCGGATGTCATTGTCAAAATACAAAAATTAGTCAGATTAAATAAATTATTAGAAAAATTTTTTACTAAGCAACACCATTTTTGTTTAATTTAATAATATTTTGTATTTTGACAACGACGTCCGATTTAGACGTCGAAACGTTAATAAAATCATTTTTTGGTTAAATTGTGGCTTAGTTCCCATTTAGAATAGTTGATTACAAAAATGCCACAAGGATAATAGCTTCAGAAAAAGTTAATTATTATTGTGAAAGCTTTAGGTCTTCTTTTTATTTTAATCTTTTACGGTAAAACATACTATTTCATTTATAACTAAAAAAATATATATATTAATTTATAGTCTCTTATCTTTTTCGTACTGTTTTAAAATGTTCTTAAACCCATTAAAAGAACTAAATAATTGTCCACACTCCGTAGTTAATTTAAAAACAAACACTAAACAAATAAAAAATAAGAAATCACTGACACTCTAACTTTTTTATTTGCGTACACGGTAACGTATACCTAGACACAACCTTATATTTAGGTATATCCTTCTTCTCCTTCTTTAGTAGTTTATTGGCATCCACCTACTTGGGTATTTGCAAGCTCATCGTCGTGGAATAAGTCAAAAATATTTATATTCTAATGACATTTATCGTATGTCATTGTAATAATATATACCAGTTTGTTAAAATTGTAGTTTTATACTGTTTTTGAAGAAAAGGAAGGAAGGTTTACTATTGAAAATAAAACCATTTTGTAAAAGTACGAATTTTTCTATGAATAGTTCAAACGATCAAAAACACTTGTAACGTCACATAAATGTATTTTCTACTGACGTTTATAACGTCTAATTTAAAATTCTGTTTACTTTATTGGAAAAATGTAAATGTAAAACCAAGTGACGTCACGACGCGTTTTGGACCACCTGTTGTAATTTGAATTTTTAATCGTCTTTAGGGGCCAAACGTAGACGTCAAATACAGTCATCTAAAAAACAGCTCCTGAAAATTACTATTTAAATAGCAAAATATCATATTTTGGGCTTGTAAAACTCGATCTATTACATCCTTAATAGTTTTTTATTGCCAGTGACCAAGAAAAACCTAGAAGTTAATTGTATTTGAATCTATTTTACCCCATTCGGGGTTTCCGTTTGGAGACGTCAATCGGAAGCGACAAAGTGTTCAATTTTTAAAAACTTTTAAATTTAATATGGACTATGCAGGGAGACCTCCAGATAAACCTCCAGATATTAACAGGATGGATCAAGATGATAATATAGAGAAAAGTGACATCAATATAAATAACACATGGGACGGTAAATCAAAAAATAAAGGAGAAACTGTAAGTAGTAAATCTGATAATTCTACAGACAATATAAGAGAACATTTCCTATATCAAAGCAGTGACGTAGGACCTTTCCATGCATATATAGAAAATAATACTCCAAACTTTAAAGGTCAGCTTAATGCTATCAAAATTGGCGACATTATACTCTCTAATTTTTCGAATTTAGATAACAAAATTACTAGTATTGATTCAATAGGCAAGAATAGAATTAGAATTAAATTTAAAGATTATCAATCAGCCAATTTTTTAATCAATCAAAAAGCTTGCTCATTGTTTACAAACAACAATTTAGATGTTTACGTTCCGAAGTTTATACTCCATAGACAGGGTATAATTAGGGACATAGATATAGAATTTTCAGAAGAATATATCAAAAATAAAATTAAACAATATGATATGCACTGTAAGTTCGAAGTAGTTTCGGTTAGAAGAATAAATAGAAAGGTAGAGAAACATATCGAAGATAAAACAATAATAGACAAAGTTCCAACAAAATCATGTATTGTTAATTTTAAAGCACAAACTCTTCCTAAATATATCACAATTAATAAAGTGATCAAAGACGTTGAACCCTATGTTCAAAAAGTTCTATTATGTTTCTCTTGTCTCCGTTTTGGACACCTTGGATTTAATTGTAAAGCACGTCCCAGGTGCAATAAATGTCATGATTTCCATAATACAAAAGATTGTACAGTAAATGAATATACTCCAACCTGTTTCAGCTGTCAAGGTAATCATTTGACTACACACCTAAGTTCATGTCCTGAATTTTCTAGACAGAAACAAATTAAGAATACGATGTCATCATTAAATCTAAATTTCTTTGATGCATGTAAACAAATTCCGAAAGTTTCATATGCCAATATTGCTGCCAGAAATAGCAGTTCTTCCTTACCAACCAATTCTAATCAGAATGAGCAATCTTATCAAGTAATTCCAAATCAATCAGCTTCATCATCAAAGAAATTCTCCTCACAAATGTTCTTCAGCAGTAATAACCCAGAAAAAATAAATTTTAAGCGACACCGGCCAAATTCTCCCAATCCTTTGGAATCAGCTAGAAAAGAAATACTTTCTCAAGAAAATATTCCTAGACAAAAAGGTGGTATTTATAATACGTCTAAATATACAGAGCATACAAATACAACAAACTTGCAAACACAAGGAGTACCATCACAATTAAATAATGTAATTTTAGAATTGGTTCTTAATATAATTAGTTCATTAAAACTCACTGAAAATTTAGACAAATCAAAAACAGAGATTACACAACATATTAATAAATACTTAAGTACGGCAGCGATCTCACAAGAAGACTTACTATTTCAAACATCATGTCAGACACAACTAACCCTATAAACTTTTTACAATGGAACTGTCGCTCAGCAGTTTCTAATAAACCAAATTTAGAAGCCTTACTTATTCAAAAAAATGTATATGTGGCCATGTTATCAGAAACATGGTTTAAACCAGAAAAATTTTATAACTTCTCAGGATATAATTGTTTTAGATCTGATCGCCCTGATGGGTACGGAGGCACAGCAATTTTAATTAAAAATAAAATAATTACAGAAGAGATAAATTTATTGGATAATTATAATTTTACTTATAATTGCATAGCTGTTAAACTTTCGTGTATCAAGAAACCTATACATATAATATCCGTATATAAAGAACCAGGTATTAGAGTAACGGTTGAAGAATGGGTCAATTTTTTTCAACACATTCCTTCTCCATTCATCATTGGTGGAGACTTCAACGCTCACAACATGGCATGGGGTTGCGAAAATAATGATACTCACGGTAAAGTTCTATTAGAGGCGATAGAACAATGTAATCTATTATACTTAAATGATGGTTCTCCAACTCTTGCACTAACTTCCAGCCCATCAGCAATCGATATAACAATATGTACCCAGGACATTGTATCTAAATTAACTTGGTCTGTTATTCAAGATCCACATGGTTCTGATCATCTACCCTTGATCATCGCCTTGGAAAACTCGGAACAAGCAATACAACCTGGTGACAATACACACAAAAGATGGAATTTGCATAAAGCAGATTGGAATTTGTATTCATCGAACTTTTATTCGGGAAAACAACCACAAACTTATGAAGAATTAGTTGCCGAAATAAACCGATGCGCAACCATTTCAATTCCAAAATCATACAACAATAACAAATATCCTACAAACAAGCTACCAAAACCATGGTGGGATAATAACTGCGAATCAGCTGCAAATAACCGCAAAACAGCATATAGACGTTATAAAACAAATCCTAATCTTCACAATCTAATTGAATACAAAAAATTAGATGCCTTAGCAAAGAAAACTTTTAAAATTAGAAAAAAACAAACTTGGATAAATTACTGCGAAAGCTTAAACTCCAACACTCCAATCAGCGACGTCTGGAAGAAAGTAAATCGCTACAAAAACCGAAAGCAGTCCAATCAACTTCCGATAAACACCGAAGCTGCATGGATAGAAGATTTCCATTTCAAGATTTCACCTCCTTGGGTTCCAAGTCAAATAAATGAAGCTACAGTTACCGTACCCAGAGAAAACTTCAATCTAGAGAAACCATTTGAATTATGGGAATTAAATCATGGACTCAAGCAAAATAATAGTTCATCTCCAGAGATGGACTGTATATCATATTCTATGCTATATTTTCTACCTACAGAATACAAACTATCATTACTACAAATTTTTAACACTATATGGCAAAACAAAAATTTAATTCCCAAAGCATGGAAGGACTATATTGTATTACCTATAAAAAAACCAGGAAAGCCAGATAACAAAGTTGAATCTTACAGACCTATATCTTTAAGTTCCTGTATACTAAAAACTCTAGAGAGATTAATCAAAATTCGGCTTGAATACTGGCTTGAGTCCGAAGATATCCTTCCCAAATCTCAGTACGGCTTTCGAAAATCCAGATCTACACAAGATGCTCTCACTTCCCTAGTCTCTTCTCTACAGGTCAATTTTACAAATCAGGCGTCGACAGCTGCAGCATTTATAGATGTAACTTCAGCGTTTGATAACATCAATTTAGACATTCTTTATAAAAAATTAGTAGATCTTGGAATGCCAATTAAAATTTCAAATTTCATTGTATCCTTGTACAAGAATAGATGGACTTACTTAAAAATAAACGAGAACCTTTTACCACCAAGGTTAACGAGTATAGGTATACCACAGGGTAGTATTTTAAGTCCACTTCTTTTTTCATTGTACAATATAGATTTAGAACACATAGTACCTCCACACTCTAATATTTTACAATTTGCAGATGATGTTGTGTTGTACACCTCCCATTCTTCTCTAGACATTTGTAGACGTCAACTTGAATTTACATTAGATTGTGTAAAAAATGATTACCATTCTCTAGGTTTATCCATATCAACGACAAAGACTGAAATTTGTTTTTTCTCCAAAAAACGCCAAATTCCTCAAGGCACCTTCAAATTAGGTAGAATAGAATTTCCGATAAAAAATTGTGTTAAATATCTTGGGACGTATTTGGATCGTAAATTGTTATGGAAGGATCAAATTCATTATATTATAAAGAAATCAGAAAATTCTATGAATATCCTTAGAGCTTTTTGTAGAACCGGTTGGGGAGCTGACCCGAATATTGCATTGCTATTCTATCGCTCAATGATTCGACCAATTTTCGACTATAGTTGTCATTTATATGGGTCTGCGTCAACAGGATATCTTAATAAAGTTGAAATCCAAAGGAATAAATGTTTGAGACTCTGTCTCGGTTACTTAAAATCTACTCCTATTACTATTATTGAGATTGAAGCTAAGGAACCACCACTTACTCTACGTAGACAGTTTTGTACAGATAAGTTTGTAGCTAGAGCTATTTCAAAAAACGTCAGCTACTTAAGAACTATTCGTAACTTGAATATATTAGATTTAAGCCACAAATATTGGTGTACTAAAAAAACCCCCATATACGTTGAAAGCTATAGAAAATTGACAATGTATGAACACCAAATATACAAAAATAAAATACCTCCAATTTACACTAAACCTCCTGAAACTCTCTTTTCCAAGATAATACAAACAAATTACATGGATTCAAACCTTCCAGGCAGTATTATCAACAAAATAATTAAAGACAAGTGGCCTATGTTTCAATATATTTTTACTGACGGCTCCAAAATTCAAAATAGAACCGGAAGTGCAATATATCACTGGAATTCTGAATACCAAGAATCATGCCGATTGCCTAATGAAGCTTCAATATATACTGCCGAATTATCAGCTTTATTACTTGCGCTAAAATATATAGTCTCTGTTGGTATGGACAATTATATCATTTTCACCGATTGTAGAAGTATTGTGGACAAACTCACTTCTATCCAATCGACAAAAAGTCTAAACCACATTGAGATAGAAATTAAGAGTCTATATTATGATATTACTTCCTCGGGTAGTTCAATTATTATTTGTTGGGTTAAAGGACATTCTGGAATATTTGGAAATGAAGAAGTCGACAAAATAGCTAAATCTGCAGCTTTAACCAAACGAAACATAAACAACATACTTCTACCAGTAACCGATATAGATAATATCAGTAAAAACCATTGCAAACAAAATTGGCAACGTGTATATAACCAAAGTACAACGGGAATAAATTTTAGAAATTGCCAACCACTAATTCCCAATGAGAGATGGTTTAAACAAGAATCAAATAGGCTATTTATAAAAACAATAAACAGAATGAGGTCAAATCACGCACTCACCCCAGCATACAAACACAGCATAGGTATCAGTGATAACCCATATTGCGCCTGTGGTGGAATGGGAGATCTACAGCACCTAATATTGGAGTGTGGACAGTACAGACAAAATATTAAAGTGATGTATGAAAAGTTAACTGATCTAAATTGTCCTTTACCTGTCAATTTAAACGAAATTCTTTTTCCAAAAAATAAGCAGACGTTAAAATGTCTTTACGAATATGTAACGTCCTGTAAATTTAAATTTTAAATAGGCTTAGATAATAAAATTAAAAATTGTAAAAATATCACACAAAATTGAAAAATGTATTCATTAATATATTATAACAACCTGTAAATTTAGATAATAAGTAGGCTTAGATGTTAACTTAAAATTGTTATTGTAATACCATACAAAAAAAAACAAATAGTCTGGCTAATTGGCTATGTCAAAGCCATTAATAAAAAAAAAAAAAAAAAAAAGGGGCCAAACGAAAGACAAACAAAACTTTTTTATCTTTGATACATGTTTTAAATTATGTTGTGTTGTGATTTATAACATTTTTTTCGAATTTAAAAATTTATGTAAGTTCCCTATTATAACTTTTTCAAAAATAAGCACTTCGAACCAGTTAAACTTACAAATTAACAGGTTAAGCGATACGCGGGCACCGGTGTCCGATTTGAAATTCACCTCCTGGGCCACGGCACACACCGGTGTTCTATTGAGTTTAAATTTTTCATCATCCTTACTCAGCCGATACACCGGTAAAGTAAATTGTAACGCGGTAACGAATAATAATTTTATTTGGGGTGCAATATAAAGGGAGATTTTAACGTTTTTTTACAAAAAAGGGACCAACTTTATTTTGAGCGTAACTCACTTAGTTTTGATGCTAGAATAAAACTAAAGATTTTTTTTAAACATTTTTATTGAATTTTCCCTAAAAGTGCTTATTTTTGAAGTTATACTTCTTTACCGGCGATATGAGGGTGAATTTTTATATGCTATAACCTATGATCCCGGCGCATGCGCATTATAACTTTGTTCTGATTGGATGTTCAAATGACATGTCAAAAATTATTCAATATGGCGGCTGTGGCACAGCTGTAGTTAGATTATTTATGTTTGTTGCGTTTTAAAATTTGTGTGAAAAGAAACAACAAACAAAAGTTAGTTAATAGTTATACTGCCTTTTTAAATAGTTTTCATATACCTATATTTTTGGACTTTTGGACTATTTTGGACAAGGAAAACTCATTCTAATTTGGTAAGTAGTTTTTATTATAATCATATTGTAATTATACATTTGGATTAGGTTGAAATACAGTAGAGCGTCGATTATCCGAACTAATTGGAGGACATAGGTGTTCGGAAAACCGATTTGTTCGGATATCCATATGACAAATAATGTGGAATTGGACGAGTGAGTCTAGGCTTCGATTACGAATCAAAGCGCCCAGAAATTCACGGGTTCGATTCCCGATGCAAGTTTTTATTTTTTATTTTTTATGCATTTTATGATTGTAAGTATATTTGTTATATAATTTTTTTTTTCAGAAAATGCGTATTTAAAATTTTTGCCAACAATTATTATCGTTCAGAAATAATTTTTTCTTTGTGGCATTTTTCAATGTGTTTGTGTGCGTTTTATTCTTTTATTTTTTTAAATTTTTGGTATTGTCTTAAAAATCACATAATATGTGGTAGAAGTATAACTTCTTACGTGCGTACAAAGTACACACACATTCATTTTTTGGTTAGTTCACGTTGAAATATTCGAATTGGAATTTGACGAATAAGATCGTATTTTTCATGAGCCACACAACTTTTGCTTTTACTGGGTCTATAGACTTTATGGATACATAATGTTTTTAGTTTTTTTATAGGCTACATTTTTTCTAAGAGAATTTTTCAATAAAATACTTACTTTTTGAGTGATTTGCGAAATGCCGCCTAAAAACATGTTTTTTTTTTGTTAAAGAATTAACATTTTCTGGAATGATAAAGTGGATTTCGTGCAGGAAGATAATGCGCTGATAATATATTCGTTCTGCAGCAGGTAATAGAAAAACGGAACACAAGGAACCTATCTACCCACCTATTGTTTGTACCCCATACGATAGGGTATCTTTGAAATAACTGTTTCAAACATTGACGAAAGTGGGTCTCAGTAGAGAGTATGTGGATGATATCGCAAATATATACGAAAATGTAAAAAGTATCGTGAAAGAAGGAAACTTTATATCTGAATCATTTCCAAAAACAAAGGGGCTTAAGCAAGGATGTTGTCTGCTTCTGACATTATTTAAAATGTATATTCAATCATCGCTAGAGCAGTGAGGAGCCAAGTATCCGGAATGGGAATATACATAGGCGGTGGTAAATGTCTAACAACTTTGTTTTTCGCAGATGATCAGGTAGTCGTAGCGAATGATGAGGAAGACATTAACTACATGTTTAGAAAACTAAAGAAAGTACATGAAAAAGGGGGCCTCAATGTGAATATGTCAAAGACAGAGTACATATCTTAAAATAGGGGATGATGAAGAAAATCCAGAGTTAGAAATTAGAACCACAAAAACATGTAAATAATATAAATATCTCGGACCTATAAAGCATAAAGAAGGCACTATCGAAATAGACATCGAAAACAAAACGCAGCAGCGCAAAACAGCGGTAAACATTCTAAGCTCTCTACTACGGTCTAAAGATATACCTAGACAAAAACGAAATTGGCTATCTATCGTACCTTGGTAGAGCCTATTATGACTTATGGGGCAGAAGTTTGGCAGATCACGAAAAAGGATGGAAAAAGAATATAAGTAGTAGAAATGGATTATCTAAGGAGAGCGTGTGTTATATCCAAAAAAGATCACATCAGGAATGAAGATATTAGAAGACGGACAAATACTGTATATTCCAGTGTAGATAGAATTGAAACGAGACAATTAGTGTGGTATGGTCACGTGAACGGCACTTCATGAGAGATAGAGCCATCAAAAAAGACGAATGGATGGACAGAAAACGATGACGGCCGAAATGCAAGAAGCGTTAGAGGCTGTAGAATCCTCGCTTATAGATAGATAGATAAACATTTGCACTCGCGAATAACTCGAAAAGTATTGACTTAGTTAAAAAACTGTATAGAACAGAAGCTACTTATAATTAGTCAATTTATCCCTTTCCTGACTAATTTTAAACGTATGTTTTTTCTTCCCCAAGACGGGGTGATTTTCACCCCCTCCCCAAAAGAAAAAGCAATCAACGGCGCAAGTCCAACCTTGAAGTTGATGGTAAGTAGTACCTAAATCCAAATCTTCAAGCAATTCGGTGGGGACATTGAAAATTACAAGGTACGCTATATTTCACGTTCATTTACTAAGTTAAAAGTGGAAAATAGCAACTATAGTTGCAAATAAACTTACTTGGGTTGTATCCTACACAGTTCAAAGGAGATCCACAAACTCGAATAGTGTTAACCACAACTCCAGATTCGGAATTTATTATTAATAGATGTCCTTCAGTACTTCCTACTGCCAGTGCAACACCAAATGGATGGAAGCATAAGGATATACATTCAAACGATACCTAAAATTTAAATAAATATTATGTAAGTACAATGTATATTATACAGTGATGAGCGCGCTAATAACCGGCAAAATAGCGCAAAAGATGGAAAACATAATACGTTGCGAAACACGAGATGGAAATGATACTTATAAACGTATAAATTAACATTACATTACATAGTTTCCCACCTTCAGACGTATCGGAGGAGTATGACAACTGTCACTGTGACAGTAGAATTTTATAAAATAGTCCTGTCACATACTCGTACGTCTAAAGGTGGGAAACTATGATCATCTATTTATATGAGAAATAAGCCACAATTAAATTGAAAAAATAATTTTATTAACGTTTCGACGCCCAAATCGGGTGACGTTGTCAAAATACAAAATTCTACTAAATTAAACAAAAATCTTGTTGCTAGGTAAAAAATTCTTCTAATAATTTATTTATTCTGACTCGTTTATATTGGCAATTCAGACATATATTATACATTTTAAAGTAGAAGACTTTAAAATGATATTGCCAATATTTATGAGTTGCGTTTCTGGGACGACTTTAATGAAAGATAGTTCATTCGATTACATGAAATCAACCCCAACTCAAGAATATCCGACACAAAAAAATCATAGCATGTGATCTGTCTTTAAAAAGACAACCAAATGCATCGATGATAGTGAAATTCTGGCGTTAGAGATTCTATAGTAAATCACAAGGGAAAACCAGGAAAAAACCTATAGTCTGGGCTGACTATCGGAGAATAGGCCATTTTTGGGAAAAGTTATTTACCAGCAATTTTATTGCTGGAATCGAATCTTATTATTGTATATATTAATAATATAGATATGCAAAGTCCGCAGATAGTGTGCTACTTTTTTTTATAAACAAAATGGCGCCCGAAAATCGTGTTTTTTTTCAATTTTTGCTCTATAACTTCAAAGATTTTAACTTTAGACCAAAAAACACTTAAATAAAAATTCACCGCAATTAAATTCTGCATAGAAACGTGTTTTTTCCGATTTACTTCGACGAAAACTTTCCCCGGAAAAAGCGGGTTTTTCCAACAAAATCTTTAATTTTCGACTAAACTTTTTGATAAGTAATTGATGGATTCGACCGTTACTTGATGGAAGTTCATTTTATCTCACAATAAAACACTGAAAAACGTTTGTTTTCTATACTTCCACAAAATTTATTACAACTATGTTATTACTACAGCTGTTTCGGCATTCGGCAAAGTGCCTTTCAAAGAAAACAAACGTTTTTCAGTGTTTTATTGTGAGATTTTAGATAAGTAGTTGTTAATTAATAATTAAATAACTTGGTAACGTAAAAGCCCTTTCCGTATATATTATAATTCCAGAAGCCGATGGAAATTGAATGAAGAGTTTAGCAACAATTGAAATGTTAATTAAAAATTTACGGTCGCTATAATAACGACAATAATTACGATGCATAAGAATAACTACGATTTTTTCATAAAAAGACACTATACCTATCTAATGTACTTTAGAGAATTGAAATTATCTCGGGAAATATTAAACTAAATTAAATCGTGAAAACGGTATTCAAAAGACAGCAGCAGGACGCTTCTTTTAAAAGAAAAAAAGTTTAATTATGACGAGTGGTTCCTGAGATACAACCGGTCAAAGTTGACCGAAATTTACGGCAAAGATATAAACAATAAGATCATAATTTTCAAACCATCACCTTTTTAGTTTTGTCCTCTTTCTCCACACCAATTTTCATATCTCTAAAATCTCCATAACATATATTATTATAATAAAAACTATCGATAATACGTGTGAAAATTGCCAAAAATAGCAAAATTCCAATCAAAAATTAGGTTGGAGAAAATGTAACCCTCAAAGTTCAAAATCGGTATACGTTAAAAAAAGGCATTTTGTCGGCTTCCTATGGAGCAATTTCCTTCATTCTTTTTTTGTTCCCAAGTAACTCGAGTAGAGCCATCGAACTAACGCATTATTAAATGTCAAACTTGCTTTTGTTTTGTTATAATAAATTAATTTATTTATTATAACACAATATTTTAATTTGTTTAAATAAAAATTGTTTAAATAATTATACAGCTTTCAAATGAGAATATTTATGTTTTTAACTTTAAAAGGTACACTTGTAGTAAGTGTATCTAAAAAATGCCTACAACTGGAAAAAATATGTAATTTTCTGTTCTTATAAATAAATTAATCTATTATAACAAAACAAAAGCAAGTTTGACATTTAATAATGCGTTAGTTCGATGGCTCTACTCGAATTATGAGGGAACAAAAAAAGAATGAAGGAAATTGCTCCATGGGAAGCCGAGAAAATGCATTTTGTTAATGTATACCGATTTTGAACTTTGAGGGTTACATTTTCTCCAACCTAATTTTTGATTGGAATTTTGCTATTTTTGGCAATTTTCACACGTATTATCGATAGTTTTTATTATAATAATATATGTTATGAGGATTTTAAAGAAATGAAAATTGGTGTGGAGAAAGAGGACAAAAATAAAAAGGTGATGGTTTGAAAATTATGATCCTGTTGTTTATATCTTTGCCGTAAATTTCGGTCAACTTTGACCGGTTGTATCTCAGGAACCACTCGTCATAATTAAACTTCTTTTCTTTTAAAAGAAGCGTCCTGCCGCTGTCTTTCTAATACCGTTTTCACAATTTAATTTAGTTTAATATTTCCTGAGATATTATATTTGTTTATAAACCAAAAAATTGTTTATAATTTTAAAATATTCCTGAGGCCGCTTAAATAGTCCAATTTCAGTTTTGTAAAGTACATTAGATAGGTATCATATCTTTTTATGAAAAAATCATAGTTATTCTTATGCATCATAATTATTGTCGTTATTATAGTGACCGTAAATTTTTAATTAATATTTTTATTGTTGCTAAACTGTTCATTCAATTTCCATAGACTTCTGGAATTATAATATATGCAGAAGGGGCTTTTACGTTACCAAGTTATTTAACTATTGATTAACAACTACTTATCTAAAAGTTTAGTTGAAATTTAAAGATTTTGTTGGAAAAACCCGCTTTTTCTGGGGAAAGTTTTGGTCAAAGTAAATCGGAAAAAACACGTCTCTATGCAGAATTTAATTGCGGTGAATTTTTATTTGGGTGTTTTTGGTCTAAAGTTAAAATCTTTGGAGTTATAGAGCAAAAATTGAAAAAAACACGATTTTCGGGCCCCATTTTGTTTATAAAAAAAGTAGCACACTATCTGCGGACTTTGCATATCTATATTATTAATACATACAATAATAAGATTCGATTCCAGCAATAAAATTGCTGGTAAATAACTTTTCCTTGTATTTTGCTAATTAGCCCAGAATACTAGTGATACTATCCCGACATCGTAAGTATTTGGTCTTACATTTAATTTACTCTCAAAAAAATTAATTAATTATTTTTTCAATTTAGTTGTGGCTTATTTCCCATATAAATAGTTGATCATAACAATGCCACAAGGAAATAGCTTCAGAACAACATTAAGTGGGAAACTATGTAATATTAAGGTAATTTATACGTTTATAACGATCATTTCCACTTCCACTAGTTACATCTCTTTTTGTTTTGCAATGTATTATGTTTTCCATCTTTTGCGTGCTATTTTTTGCCGGTTATTAGCACGCTCATCACTGCATAATATATATACAGGGTGTCCAGAAACTCAACGACAAACGAAGAAAGGAGATTCCTCAGATAATTTAAGGAAAATTTTACCGAATTCACCTAGTCCGAAAATGCTTCCTAAGGAAGCTAGTGCTCTTTGAAGATGGCGTCTTGTAATTAGTTTTTTTTTTAAATACCTTCAGAATGCTTCTAGTTAGAGAAACAAAAATTGGTAACCGTATTTATCTTTCAGAGATAAATCGATTTCATCTATTGCGAATTTCTTCTACCGGTCATAAGCGTCCGTTTTGGGTAGGGAAACGGTTATTTCATCACATAACTTTTTGTCTTTAATTTTTAAGCATTTTTGACTCTGTATTATTAAATTATGAGATATTTTAGTACTAAAAGTTACTCTTTTAAGTCGATAGGATACACCGTTTTCTAGAAAAATCGATTTTGCAATATATTGTTTTTTGAATAAAAAAAATAAAAAAAAAACTATTTAGAAAAACGAAAACTGGTACGTTTGCTAGTATATTTTTTATAGATGTATAAACATTTGTTTAATTCGTTTGATAGATCTATAAAAAGTCAAAAAAATATTAGCGATATCCGATGTCGACAACTAACCTAACCTAACCTAACCTAGCCTAATCTAACCTAACCGTAGATAGACTCACTTGAGTAACCCATATAAGTTTGTTTTTCCTCCAAAGAGCAATATTTTTGTCATGACCTGCTGTAGCAAATACTTCGTCATCCGGATGGACTGCTAAGCCCCAAAGCTGTCTTCCATGACCAAAAACAACCTAAAAAATTAGCAAAAAAAATATTTTAAAAAGTTGCATTTTACATCGTAGTTGCATGCATTGCTCTGGTGGCATCATGAGAATAGCGCAGTGGCTTAATAGGTGAAACAGTAAAAAACGAAGTGAAAATTCTCCCGCAAAAATGAAGTATCAAATGCCTTTAAATACAGCGGCCAGCGTATAAGAAAAAAGGTGATCAGTTTAATATTTTTGAAATAATAATTTACGTAAATATATTTAAGCTGTACCCCCGTTAAAATCGACAATATGCTTTCACTCCCAGAATTCAATTTTTTAATTTTTTTTACGTTTTACGTGATTGGAAATTTCCCCCATCCCCCAAACCCCAAAACGTCATTTTTTATTTCTTTTAGGTAGGATGCAATTTAAAAATGTAAAAAAATTCACATGCATATTTGATCCTTTTACAGAACATGTCTATTGTGTATAGACCCACAGGTTGAGTGTTTATAACAGATTGAGAAAACTTTTTGGAGATGGCTGCAGGTCTAATTTTTTTTAGATTTTTCGTAAGCCACCTTCAAAACCAGAAAAACTGTTTTTGAGGTGTTTTTGAGATTTTCCCCATTTTATAGACTTCAAAATAGATTAAATCAAGATTTTTTTTTGGGTTATATATTACTTATAAGTTGTTAAAGTACTTGAGGCCTTTAGGGCATTCAAAAATGGGAGTAACATCATGTTGAAGTTGTCGAGGTATTTTATGTAAATAATAATAAAAAATAATTTTCCAAACATTGTGAAATAAAAAAAATCAAAATCAAATTATTTATTTTCTCAGGTATGGAATGAGTGAAGTAGTGAGGAATAATATGTAGAGTAAAAGAAAGCCCATTTTTAAACGTTGGACAGTAAACTTTAAGACTATAAATTTTGATAAATTGAAATTTATAAATAAAAAAACATATTAATTTATTCCAGTGTTAGAGCTCCCAGAAATGAATATACAGTGTGTTATAACGAAAATTTGACCCCCCCCCCCAGAAATTCAGAAACCAAGAATTTTCTATTTTTTATTCTAGAGTTTTTTATTCAAAATTAAAAAAAACACGTCAACTTATATTGAGAGGGGGACGAATTTTCATGCAAAATTCATGCCCTCAAATGCAACCCCCAACTGACCCGCATCAACCTCCATTTTTTTTAAATAGCAAGTGTGCTCGAGTGGCACATCATTTGAAAGGTAATTTTTTTCTCTATACGACACTCTATTTTTTTTAATTTACGTAATAACGTAAATAAGATAATTTTGGATTTAACTAATTTATTGGTTGAATATCAGTAATAATAATAAAATCCAAAAATTTCAGCTCCCCAAGATCGCCGGATCTTTTGCGTTTGGATTTTTTTGTGGGGGATACCTAAAATCAAAAATATACCTATCCGTCTGCAGATCTTGCAGAATTGCGACAAAGAATTGTGACAGAATGTGGCAAATTAGTTAAATCCAAAATTAGGTTCAAAGTTATTACGAAAACTAAAAAAAATAGAGTGTAGTAAAGAGAAAAAAATACATTTCAAATGATGTGCCACTCGACCACACTTACTATTTAAAAAAAAACTAGAAGTTGAGGCGGGGCAGTAGGGGGTTACATTTGAGGCATAACTTTTGAATAAAAATTCGTCCCCTTTCCAGTACAAATTGGCGTGTTTTTTAAATTGTGAAGAAACTTTGGGGGGAGGGGGTAAAATTTTCTTTGGAACACACTGTAAAATATACAGAGAGGTTCAGAATTATGGAATAAGTTCATTTTTAGAGAATAGGCCACTTTGGAGAAAAATTCCGAGACAGGTCGATTTTAATTTCTGGAAATACATAGTTGAATTGGACGGAAAAATTGGTGGACATGCATAGTTGCATTTAAAGTGCATAATAGGCATCCAAAAGTGCATAAAAATATCAAGATAAGTGTATTAACGCCAGATTTTGTTGCTTGGTAGGTTTTTGGGGTCGATGAGGACGAATACGCCATCAGAACCGACCATCGGAGCACCTGATCTCCAGGTTCACTGCTAAGGCACGCCATCTGGAGTTTCGAGGGTTTTCGGCACGAAATTGATAAAAACGAATTACTCGTGGAGTTTTTGGGATCACTGAACAAGAATACGCCATCAAAACCGACTACCCGGTGCACCTGGTGCCCAAAAACCATCCAAATAAATTGCCTTGTGTGACCTTGTGTACCAGGTGATCGGAGGTCGGTTCTGATGGCGTATTCATATTCAGCGACCCCAAACACCGCCTAGTAATCTATGCATGCATTCAGTGCCAAAAACCTTCGAAACTCCAGAAGATGACCTGCCTTAGAAGTGACCGCGGACACAAGGCTTTCCGGGTGTTCTGGTGGCTAATTCCGTTTTCAGAAACCCCAAAAACCCCCGAGTAATCTGTTTGCATCAATTTGAGGCTGAAAATCCTCAAAATTCCAGAGTATGACGTGCTATAGCAGTAAATTGGGCACCAGGTGCTCCGGAGGGTCGGTTCTAATAACGTATTCGTTTTCAGCGACTCCACAAACATCCCAGTAAACTGATTGCATCAATTTAGTGCCAATAGCCCTCGAACCTCCAGATGACTTGCCTTAGCAGTGACCCTGCGTGCCTATGTGCTCCGGGGGTAGGTTCTGATGGCGTAGTCATGTTCAGCGACTGCAAAAACCCCTCTAGTAACAAAAGTTGGCCTTTTCTATGCTTATTTTGACATGTTTATGTAATTTTGGATGCATGTAATGCACTTTAAAATGCAATTATTAATTATGCATTTCCACCTATTTTCTATAGTAGACTTTTTTCCTGGTATCCTGAACACAATGCAAAACCTAGCAAGTCACTAGGTGGTGTATTTAAAAATCGATTTATTCCAATGTTTTCAGTGCTAAATGCACTGGTCTAAATGAATAGTCACAGTAAATGCCAATTACTATTTATACATTTCGTTTGAGCGACTTTGCAAGTATAGACATATATGTACGTGGTAAGTGTACGAATCATCGTGATCCCTTTGACTCGGGTCACTTTTACCGACAAGAAATGGAAAACCAACGAGTGGTAACGAGTGACAAATAATTGTACGAGTAACCCACTCACACGGCATGGCAATTATACGCAAGTGACGATTATTCGCCAAGTACACGAGTCGTTTGAGTGCGGCTTAAAGTTTTATCGAAATCCGAAATAATGGGTGTTTCATTAATAATTGTCCATATAGTAACTGGAGAAACTTTAGGATAAAATATGAAGATTTAACCTAAAACACTTAAATAAAATGTGTTTCGTTACTGAGTTACAGGGTGTTTTATCTAAAAATTTAAAAATTATTTTTGCCCAGAATTTTAAAACTATTCGACGTATCCTTTTCATACTTAGCAGGAAGTATAGGTACTGTACAAACTTCTAAATTATGTTAAACAAACGTTTCTGGCTATTACCAGAGGCGTACGACGGGGGAAAGTGAATGGTTGACCCTTTTCAAATTCTACGCCACTGGCCGAATTGCTATTTTAGTTCAATTTTTGGGTTCTCCAATACTTTCTTAAAAAATAATATACCCTTCATTCGTAACGATAAAGTAATTAATTTTCGAGATATTTGATGTTAAAAATGAGACGACACGGTTATTTTGATTAATGTATTGTGTCGCTTCATGTTTAATTTCAAATATCTCGAAAACTAATCATTTTATCGTTACGAATAAAGAGTATATTATTTACATAAAAAGTATTGGAAAATCAAAAAATTACACTAAAATAGCAATTTCGTCAGTGGCGTAGAATTTGGGAAGGGTCAACCAGCCACTATCCCCTGTCGCACGCCTCTGGTAGTAGCTAGAAACGTTTGTTTATCTTAATTTAGTAGGGTGTACAGTATCTACACTTTCTTCCAAGTATGATAAGGATACGCCAAATAGTTTTAAAGTACTGGGTACAAATAATTTTTAAATTTTAATCATATCGCAAATTAATCAAAATAACTTTGCCGTTTCATATTTAACTTCAAATATCTCGAAAATTAATGACTTTATCGTTACCAATGAAGAGTATATTATGTACGTGGAAAGTATTGAAGAAATTAAAAATGGCACTAAAATAGTAAGTCCTCCAGTGGCGTAGAATTTGAGAAGGGTCAACCAGTCACTACCCCCTGTCGTACGCCTCTGGTAGTAGCTATAAAAGTTTGTTTATCATAATTTAGTAGGGTGTATAGTAGTCGCACTTTCTGCCAAGTATGAAAAGGATAGTAAAGGGGGGTAAAGGGGTAGAATGCGAATATATGGAGTTGATTCCAGTTTACTCCACTTAGCCTCTTCTACTCAAATCCGACTCTCACCTTCACGCTGGTACCTCCTGTTAAACCGAGCAACCCCGCCGGAGATCCGGTATCAAACCTGGGTGGAAAGTGGGGTCGGGAACGGACGAGAGCGGGTGAAATGGTCCTCCGAAAGGGGGTTGTGCTATGGGCCGGCGTCCCGTACATATGAAAATTTTGAAGCCACGAAACAGAAACTATTGCCTCGGAACATGACGGATACTCGATATAAACGACACACGCAACGGAATAAGGATATTTGCATAGGTACGTGGAATGTGTTAAGTTGGTACAGACCTGGAATAGCGACAAGAGCCATTAGACAACTGCAAGAATATAACATGGATATAACAGCGATACAGGAAATGAGATGGACAGCAACGGGAAATTTAGAAATGGAAGATGTTATAGTCTTTTGGTCGGGTAGTGAGAACAGACATGAATACGGATGTGGATTCGTAATTGCAAAAAGATTAAAAACGGCAGTGATAGATTTCAAGCCAATAAACGAACGTATCTGCTATATTATACTCAAAGGTAAGTGGTTCAATCTCACTATATTCTCAATTTATGCCCCAACAGAAGATGCCGAAGAAGATAGGAAGGACGAATTTTACGAATTACTAGACCAACAGTATAAAGCAGCGCCAAAACATGACATCAAAATAGTAATGGGGGACTGTAATGCTAAACTAGGTAAGGAAGACTATTTAAGAGAAGTAATTGGTAAACATACCCTACACGATACAACAAATACAATTCGCAATATCTAATAACATGATTATTAAATCCACCCAATTTGAAAGAAAGGACATTTACAAGGTCACATGGGTGTCAAATGATGGAAGAACACGTAACCAAATAGATCATGTCCTCATTGATGCAAGACACTCTAGTAGCATTATTAATACACGAAATATAAGAGGAGCTGACAGCGATAGTGATCATTTTCTTGTAAAATCAAAGTTGAGAACACGAATATCAGTACAGAAGATGGAGCAACAAGAACAAAGAGAAAGATGGGACATAGAAGCTCTTCAAACACCAAATAAAGAACTGGAGTACCAAGTAGCCATAAGCAACAGATTTCAATTGCTGGGAGAGGAAGACCAAAATGTAGACCTAGGAGATGCATGGCAGTGAGTGGCATCAGTGATAGAACAAGCAGCGAAAGAAACCATTGGGAAAAAGAGGACTCGCCCAAAACAGAAATGGTTTGACAAACAATGCGAAGAAATGCTGGAAACAAAAACTCACAAAAGAATGAAAATGCTACAAAACCCTACAGATGAGAACAAAGCAGATTTTCGCAGAACGAGGGCACAGACAAGGCAACTACTCAGAACTAAAAAGAGAAGCTACATAGAACAGCAAATACGAGTAATGGAAATAAGTGGCGAGAGGAATCAAATAAGAAAATTCTTTAGGGAAGTGAAGACAGTCAGACAAGGTGGAAATGTTGGGGAAACACAAGCTATGAGAAATGAAGCAGGTGAACTGATAATGATGGAAACAGAAATCGTAGAGCGATGGAAGAAATACTTTCGGAATTTACTAAATATTGAAAGTGAGATGGAGGAATCAGAGAAAAAATTTCATTCTGCAGATGTGGAAATAATTTGTGATCTTAAAGATCACAAAGCACCAGGAAATGATGGTATAAATGGAGAATTGATAAAAAAAGGAGGAAACGTTTTACATCAAAAATTGTATGACATTATTCTCAGAGTATGGCAACAGCAGAAAATGCCTAGAGAATGGAATGGATGCGTTATAATACCCATACATAAGAAGGGAAATAAAGAGCAATTCCGAAACTACAGAGGCATATCGCTTATTAGTACAGCGTATAAGATTCTATCAATTATCTTACTAAAGAAACTCACTCCGTATTCGGAAGATATTCTAGGCGACTACCAATGCGGCTTTCGAAGTGGAAGGTCAACAATAGATCAAATATTTACCATCCGACAAATATTAGAAAAAAACTGGGAATTCAACGGAGATGTACACCAAATCTTCGTAGATTTCCAGCAAGCATATGACTCGATAAAAAGAAGCAGACTATGGCTAGCAATGCTAGAAATGGGAATACCAAGAAAATTAGTGCAGCTCACTCAAATGTGCGTGGCAGACTCATATGCACAGGTAAAGATAGGAAACAGAACATCGATGCCATTTAGTATAACATCAGGGCTTAGACAAGGAGACCCTTTATCACCATTGCTATTCAATTTGGCTTTAGAATATGCAATAAGTAACATATCGTCTGAACTAACAGGGGGATTCGCAAATCGAGGATCAAAACTATTGTTGGCCTTTGCCGATGATCTAGATGCAGTCGCTCATTCTACAAGAGACGTAAGAGAGGTGTTTTCACAGCTCGAGGAGGAAACAGGTAACCTGGGCCTTCGAATAAATGAAGAGAAGACGAAATATATGCTGGTGACCAAAAATCCAAGACCAAGAGTTAGGCAGAACGTAACTATTAATGACCACAACTTTGAAGTAGTAAAAGAGTTTAAATATCTGGGAGCAGTAATCACAGAGGACAATCACATAGAAAAAGAGGAACAAGAATAGCTGCATAGCTGCAAATAGAGCATTATACTCCCTATCATCATTATTAAGATCTAAGCTGCTGAAAAGACAATCTAAATTAAGACTGTACATGTCAATTATTCGCCCAGTTGTTACATATGGGAGTGAAACATGGACTCTACATCAGCGAGAAATAAATAAATTGCTGATATTTGAAAGGAAAGTCCTCAGAATGATATTTGGTCCTCAAAGAGATGAATTGACAGGAGAGTGGAGAAGTCGCCGCAATGCTGAATTGGTGACTCTATATGGTACTGAAAACATCGTCAGACATATAAAAGCTAATCGGATAAGATGGGCAGGTCATGTAGTAAGATCAGAGGAAGACAGCGTGCTAAAGACAGTGTTCTTCGAGAGACCAGACGGTAGAAGATCAGTGGGCCGTCCCAGAAAAAGATGGAAGGATGATGTTGAAACCGATCTATCTAGGATTGGGGTACAACAATGGCAAATCGAAGCGCAAGATCTCAGACGATGGAGGGCCATAGTGGATGCGGCGAAGACTCACCCCGAGTTGTAAAGCCAGTCAAGAAGAAGAAGATGAAAAGGATACGTCGAATAGTTTTAAAATTCTGAGCAAAAATAATTTTTAAATTTTTAGACAAAACACCCTGTAACTCAGTAAGGAACCACATTTTATTTAAGCGTTTTAGGTTAAATCTTCGTATATTGTGCTAAGGTTTCTCCAGTTACTATATGGACAATTATTAATGAAACACCCTGTACAGAGCATTATATTTAAAATAAGAAAAATTGGCCATATTCGAAAATACTATATTTTCAGTTAAATAATAATTATATCAAGTTTCTCTAAAACGTCTAATTAAAACTTCCAAAGAATCGCCCTGTATGATTAGTAGTGAGATTAGTAGTGAACTGATCTGAATTCGGGGCTCAGGAGACTGAGGAAAATCCTAATGAGTAACTACAAAAAAATCCTGTAAAGACCAGATAGAGAAGCAAAGAAGCTTATCACTGTTCAACCTAGAAATGCTTTGTTTAACTTTTTATTACCGCTGTTAATAGAAGAAGTTTCGGTTGAACTTTATTTACAAATATTATAGGTCTGGATCCCGCGTATGAAAAAAAAGTTGATTAATAGCAAGCTGAAAATTTATTAATAGCTTAAGGGTGTCTAGTTGGACAAACTTTGATATATGGGAACACTGGAACAGGGGAAGTTTTAATTGTGGAACAGGTTAAAAATTTGGAACGGTCAGACCACGAAAACGGCACATGTATTTTGTCCGACAGAACAGACTTAAACTCTCCGAACAGAGATTAAACTCTCATGCAAAAATCAGACTGCTATTTATCACCAAATGGGCGTTTTAATGAGTGGAACATGTAGAATATGTCAAATGACAGGAATTATGACAGGTGATAAATAGCAGTCTGATTTTTGCACGAGAGTTTAATCTCTATTCGGAGAGTTTAAGTCTGTTCTGTCGGACAAAATAAATGTGCCGTTTTCGTGGTCTGACCGTTCCAAATTTTTAACCTGTTCCACACATAAAACTGCCCCTGTTCCAGTGTTCCCATATATCAAAGTTTATCCGACTAGACACCCTTAAGCTATTAACAAATTTTCAGTTTGCTATTAATCAACTTTTTTTTCATACGCGGGATCCAGACCTATTACTTAAAAACTTACTTTTGTCATGTATACCGGGTGGTGAATCGTCAAACGGGGCGTAGAAAACTCAATGGAGAATTCTAAATTGCTGAATTCCTGCTATCCTAATTATTTTACATCAAAAGTCATGAGAAACCACTTAGAAGTTTTCTAATGCTGAGATTGACATAAAGTTTGACATGGCATAACCAAGATGTATTTATTTTGAGTTATTTGATTAAACACTTAAAAAGTAATGTTTTTTTTTGTCAAGTAAAATGAATTTGTGGAGTTATAATAACTACTCCTATTCGCTGTGTGCAAGTACTTGGAGGGGATACGAGTAACGATAATGCGCGAGTCGCGGAGAAACCTTACAACTTTCCAACATATTTCCTAAATATTTCATATTGTCAAATTGACGTATATTTCTGTCATTGTAGAAAATGGAATTTCGCAAATGCTGTGTTATAAATTGTAAAAATTATATATGTTGCTCGACAATATTGATATGATATGCAATTATTAAAGCCAATTTAATTATTTGTATTTTGTTTGTAGTATGTACTGCATTTTAATTATTAATTTTATTTACTACATACCTACAATGTTTACGCTTTAATAACATAACCTGAATCTTACTTTTTCTTCTTATTATTTTTTTGGACTATGGCCTTGACAATTATCCAGTAACCAGGACTAATATAATTGGCCAATATAATTAAAAGTGCTAGACATGTTGCTGAGCTATGAAACCAGGTGTCGCTCTTCCGAACTTGCACGGTCTTAATAGAGATTACCGTAGATTTCTTAAAGGTTATTTTGTTTGTAGACTTGCCACCTACACCTTGTGGATTCACGTATATTGTCTAGCCATTCACCTATATTATTGCAATTGTTTTGGAGACCATTACCTAACTTCCTAGGACCATCAACATAGCAGCAGTTTTTGCTTCCTTCCCTACAGCCTTCCACATGATTTTGATGTTTGTCAGTGCCTGGAGGAAACACCCTAAAAGAACTTAGTTTTCGTTGGAACAGCTGTTGGATAAGTTAAGCTTTTGTTTATATTTTTTTTATATCAATATATTGATTCTGGTTCTCGTTTACAACAAATGTTATAAACTGTTTTATATGCATATGAATCAGGTACATTATTCATAGTTATTTTTGTGTAATAAATAAGAGGGGTTTGTTTGTTTGTTAATCTTAAATATATGTAGTAGAATTTTAGATACAGATTAAGTAATTAACTAGTTTTGATGGTAAATAAGCCACAATTTTACTAAAAAAATGATTTTATTAACGTTTCGACGCCCAAATCGGGTCGTTGTCAAAATACAAAAAATATTAATGAATTAAACAAAAATGTTGTTGCTTAGTAAAAAAATTCTTTTAATCATTTATTTAATCTGACTCATTTATATCTCCAATTCAGACATATATATTATACATTTTAAAGTAGAAGACTTTAAAATGATATTGCCAATATTTATCAGTTGCGTTCCTGGGACGACTTTACTGAAATATCTTTCAGTAAAGATATGTTCATTCGATTACATGAAATCAAAGCCAAAAAAAATCATAACATGCGTTCTGCCTTTAAAAAGACAAATTTGGCTTAATTAATTCCCATCAAAACTAGTTAATTGCAAAAATGCCACAAGAAAATAGCTTCAGAACAACAGATTAAGTAGGTAATGTTAAACAATAATTTGAAATAAATCAGTAAAAAAGTAAGCAAGGGAAGGGATAATTAAATTTAAATATTTACAGGGTTTCAATAGGGGAGTAAGTTTATGTTTAGGGTTTTTTTTAAATAGGATTAAATAAAAGAGTCTCTGACCCGACTTATTTCTAGTGATTGGTTATATCTCCCAGTATCTATGTGTAAGGATATAATTTACATGGATCTGGTATTTAGTTAGTTCGGACACTTAATAGTCCTATTGGTGAATACCTCACCGTTTAATTCCTGCTAGGTTCGGTCTATATTTGTGGTAACCATAGCGTTCTATTCATTCCTTTTGTTAAGTACCTTATCTAGCTTAGTCTAGTTATATGTTAATTACTAACCTTAGTGTTAAGACTTTTGCTATTCCCACGGACTTTGATTTTGATTGTTATCTTTAATAATACCTTTGCTTAGCACAGTTGTAGTGGTTTTTTTCTTGTTAGTGGCTATTAGGTCCTGTTCGACCTTTACACCACCCACTACTACTATTACTAAGTTTTGCTTTATATGTATATTAATTGTTCATAGACTGTTTTACTCTAGAACTCCAAATTTAACATACTTTCCTCCCCGAATATATGGCAAATGTAGATATTATATTTTTGCAAAATTTTGGAATGTGTTTAATTCGTAGAACAAATCTAACATTTGTTTTTAAAAGAGATTTCAGTTCTCTACAAATAGTTTTTCATGAATTTTAATGTAAAATAATTAGGGAAGCAGAAATTCAACAATTTAGAATTTTCCATTGATTTTCTTGTGGCCCGTTTGACGATTCACCACCCGGTACATGTTTATAAGTTTATTTTTAGCCATTCTTCCACTTTAATACATATGTAATGCTCTACCTCTACATAGTTCCATTTTTATTCTTTGTCTAATAATTTAGTATCAATCAGTTGTGGATCTAATTTTGGCCGTTATTATGACTTATGGTCACACCATTCAGGGTCGCCGATGTATGTAAGCACTTATCTAATAAGTACTGGTCTGTTTTAGAAATTTTGAGTTATTAGAAATATTTTGTGGAAAGGTAAAATTTAATATGCTAAAGATTTTTTTTAAATTAATGGGTAACATATGAATATCACATTTATTATAAAATGTGATTCTTAATTGACCAAACAGGAATCTTTAGTTTACTGTCCAAAATACTTTAGCTGTTCTAATACCTGACGAAAATTTGGTCTGTTAATTTGTTTAATTTCCTTTAAAAACCTGCTATTTTGTCTAATTACACCACCTCTTAACTTTTCATGGAATACATGAGTTTCAGTTGTCTACGACGAATAGGATTAATTTACTTTCAATTAATTAATTCATGAATAAGAATATACAATTATTAAAAATTGGAGAATCTCTGGTTAAAGATTCTCCAATAAAATATGTTCGCGGATTTTTACCAAATTTTAGTATACTATTGTACTTTAAAAAAGTAGTCTATAACTATTATTTTTAGCACTCTAGGTGACTCCGGGATATCCCCTCGAAAGGGTCAAAAATAGCCACTTTTACCCTATATTTTAAGAGCTATATCTGTGAGCATAGTGAACCGATTTTTAGCGCACATTTTATCAGTTGATCTTCTTCTTTATAACAATTTTGATTAATTTTGATTTAAAATGCCTCTTTTGAGCTTTTTGTGTTAAAAAACTTTACTTTATTGGTGTTTCAAAACTATTTTTTAAAGGCATGTAATGTAATAGTATGAAAAAATTGAGGATATGGCAATGGTGTTACATGTCAAATTATTGGGTGCACTAATATACAACCTGTCCGAAATCTGTTTGCATGAATTTAGCGCCGAAAACCATCGAGACTCCAGATGACGGGCCTTACCTGGGCACCAGGTGCTCCGGTGGTCTATTTTGATGGCGGATTCGTCTTCAGCAACCCCAAAAACTCCCGATTAACAAAATCTGGCCCTTAATATGCTTATTTTGACATGTTTATGCAATTTTGGATGCATTTTATGCACTACAAAATGCAATCATGCATTCCACCCATTTTTCTATAGTAAACTTTTTTCCTGACATCATCCTGAGCACAATGCAAAAAGTTGTAAGTCTCTAGGTGCTGTATTTAAAAATCTGTTTATTTTGTGCTAAATGCCCTCGTCTATTTGAATGGCATTTAAAAACCATTTTCTTTACCAATTTGTCGATTGTTTTCTTCGTTTAGTTAAATTTTGACAATTAGTTGAAAATCATAAAATTTGTAAATTTGCTTTTCGGTTTTCTGAACCTATAAAATAATAACCTATTATTTTATTTCTGAACCTATTCTTAACCTATAAAATAACCTATAAAATAAAACGTATCTTTTCTGGTTTTGAAAATTATTTCATCAAAAGTTTGAGATTTTAACAAGAAAATCATTTGTGTGCCAAAATCATTGGGCTCAGAGATAGAGCTCTTAAATATAGGGTAAAAAGAGCTCTTTTGGGTAGCCATTTAAAATTTAGTGTAAAACATTTTTGGCCCTTTCGAGGGGCATATCTCAAAAAATAGCTATAGGCTACTTTTCTAAAGTTCAATAATATATTAAAATTTGATACTATAAAAGTGGTCGAAAAGTAAAAATATTAGTAAAATAATGTTACCTGATTAAATCTTCGCTGTAAAGATCCCTCTAAAATATTATTTTTTGTTGTTCCAACGTATATATTGCCATCATTTCTACCAGGTCGCTGTGGATAAATTGATCTGACGCCCCCAAAAACATCAGGAAGCTGTAAATACATTAACTATTATAACCGATTTTGCAACAATGCTACAAATAATTTTTATGCACCATTATTGACTTTACTATTTTACTTGGGAAATAAGGCACAATTTAAGTTGGAATTTGAATTTATTTGACGTTTCCTCTTCCACTTCGGAAATCGTTATCAAAATACAAAATATTAATAAATTAAACAAATCTTGTTTATGTAGCTTGGTAAAAAAATCTTCTAATAATTTAATTGTATCTGACTCATTTATATTTACAATTCAGACATATATTATACGTTTTAAAGTAGACGACTTTAAAATGATATTGCCAATATTTATGAGTTGCATTTCTGGGACGACTTTATTGGAAGATAGTTCATTCAATTACATGAAATCAACTTTAACTTAAGAATAGTCGTCAGAAAAATCATAGCATGGGATTTAAATTAGCAACAAATATATAATAAATTAACTATCAATAAACACTACTTTCCTATGAAACAACAAAAACGAATTCTTAAATTAACACACTACTGCACTGAACAGATATCGATAAAGATGACAAAACAGATTAGAGAAAATCTGACGCAGGTTTGTCAAAATGACAGTGATAATTTCTCTATGTTGTCTAATTAGTTATTTAGTCAAAGTCGGTTCGCTAAACTCAGACACAACTGGCTAGTGATTTTAGGAGGTAATTTTTTTGTTTTTGGCCAATTTTGCCAAAATTGGCAAAATTACTAACTATTTAGTAATTATTAAATATTTGTAATTATTTTTTTGCCAATTTTACCAAATTGGCAAAATTACTTACTAAAATCACTAGCCAGTTGTGTCTGAGTTTAGCGAACCGACTTTGTAATATGTTCGATTTCTTGTTAGAAATAAAAATTTTTAGTAGTTCCAAGATTACACAAAATCTAGGCATGGGATAAAAAAGTTTATTTGAAGAAAGTTTATTTTTTTTTCTTCTTAATGGCGGTACAGGCTCCTTTTTTCAATATTTTATTTAGTTATAGAGTAATTTCCACGTACTGACATATTTCTGAAATTGGGCTCTGTACCGCCATTCTTTATTATATTACGAATATGTGTGCAAAATATCTCGACAAAATATTCAAAATTAGAGCCGCAATCTTGGAACGCGTTTGTTGCTACCTGTTGATCGCTACTGTAGCCTCTTAAGCAAGATTTACATTTTCATCCGTATCGTATACAAGCCTTCCATGAAATCACCGTAAACGACTATCCCCAAAGGCTACCCTTCTGTAATTAGTTTCTGAACAATCTCAATAATAATGATGATGTATTAGGAAAAACCTTTTTTACTGACGAATATTGTTTCATTTTTCTGGGTGCAAAAATTCTCAGAATATGAGGATGTGGAGTGCAGATATCCGGCATTATTTTATTGAAACGCCTTTTACTGAAGTCACTGAAGGTGGATATGAGCTATTACCTCCTATTTCGTTGAACCTCCATCAATTTTCATGAAAATTGGTGAGTAGTTAGATGATACCCCAAGGAAAGAAGTGACATGTACCAATTTGCGCTTTTACCTTGGAGGTGGATGCCACCCCTTCTCGGGGGTGAAAACGATTTTATTAAAAATAACCTCAATTTTAACAATAACTTTTTGTGAAAACTAATAGTTTTTGAGTTATTTATAAAAAACCACTTTAACATACATTTTTTTCACCAAAAATTAAAATCTTTGATCTTAATAACTCAAAAAGTATTGCTTTAGTTTAATAACTTCATATAACAAATTTTGCTACAATTTCTTCCTCCTGTGATTTATGGGGTTATTTTTAATAAAATTGTTTTCACCCCCGAGAAGGGCTGGCCTACACCCCCAGGGTAAAAGCCCAAGTGTTGGCACTATGTTACTTTTGTTTCTTGAGGTATCTTCTAACTACTCACCAATTTTTATGAAAATCGATGAAGGTTAAACGAAATCGGTGTTGGAAACCTTTCAGTGAGTGCACTATTGATATTCACAGAAACTTGGAATTTGGGATGCTATTAGCAAGCGACGTATTGTAAAACCCAAATTTTTCGAAGGGATTCTAAATGCTGAAAGATACCGTAAATAAATTCTAACTCCATTTTATAAATAGCTGCATTCTATAAATTTTTTTAAATCAATTATTGATGGATGGTGCATTAATAGGAGGATATTTTCAGCAAGACGAGGCTCGAATTTATACAATGCTGCAAGATTTGACTTTTTCGACAATAGGGTCAAAAGTTTAAATACTTCTATTATATTCCCCACTCGATCATGATTAGACTTCCTGTTATTTCTTTCTATGGCCACATTTAAAAAATTAGATTTTTAAAACTCATATAGCCGATTTGGAAGATCTTAGATAACAGTCCAGGGTAATAAGGTTTTTTCCATGACACTTCAACAGCCAGGGTACTGAAAAGTTTTTTTGACAGGTAATACCTATAAGAACAAATTGTAACTATTTCCTGCGTAGGATCTGACGGCCATTTTTATTTATAAACAATTTAGTGCCAAAAACAGCATTTTTCCTTTTTTTTTTCAAATCAATATAAAACAGTGCAACTTATGGCTTTTTTAGTAAAAACATCTTCTAGAGCAGTGTTTCCCAACCTTTTTTTGTGCCATGCCCCACCTTTGTTTTTCTAAAATTCTCATGCCCCCTATGTAAGAATAATTTTTAATACAAAAAATTAATTATTCACTAACGTGGTTAGCTTCAGTCTCAAGTCTCCACGTTTTGTTATGTCCAACCAATTTTCCTTTACCAGTAAATCAGTAAGTTTTTATACAATGAAAAACTGACTCATCATTTTGCAATTCTGCAAATCCTTCTTTATACTGCATATTTAATATATCAGAAAAATCCACGAACATTGGCTGCATGATCCATTTTGAAAAATCAATTTGTTTTATATCAAAAAATCTTTATTTTAAATCAGTAAATAGAATATTGATGATTGGCAATAACAAGTAAAGAGGTATCAGTTACTTCACATTTTTGGAGCCAATGAAACTGTTCAAAGGTTTTGTTGTTAGTACGTTTCTGACGTAACTCAATATGGGTAATGATACCAAATATATTCGCTTTGTATCGACAAGAGTTTTATTTGTTCCTCGAAGTTGCGTATTTAATACATTTAGTTTTAAAGATTTCCACTAAATAATTCACAAATGCTTCACCATCGATAGTGAACAGATACTTCATTTCAGGTTTGTCATTTAAAAAATCGTTAGCAGAAGCAAACAGTTCTATAAATATTTTCGAGCAGTTCCTTTCAGATAGCCATCTCACTTCAGTATTCAGTATGAAGTAAAAGTCTCACGTGGTCTTTATTTTCTTCTTCACAAAATAACTTAAACAGATGCTCACATTTGGCATTAGATTTAATACCATTAGCACACTTTATTATGTAATGAATACTTCATTTAGAACAAGTGAGATGTTTTGAGCTACCAAGATGTTCTTATAAATACCACAATGCACAAGAATTATTCCTGGATTCGCATCTTTCATGAATTTTAAGCAGCCATTTTTCTTGCCCATCAATCCATCAGCACCACAAGATGCAAGTTATCAATACTGTCTCAATGTCTCTCAAAGTTGATTCAGCCATTTGCACTGAGAAATTTCATGTTTTCAGCTTTTCAAGTTGTGCTTCAATATCTTACTTCACATTTTTGGAGCCAATGAAACTGTTCAAAGGTTTTGTTGTTAGTACGTTTCTGACGTAACTCAATATGGGTAATGATACCAAATATATTCGCTTTGTATCGTATTTCCCAAAAATGGCCTATTCTCCGATAATCAGCCCAGACTATAAAATTTCTGTTTTTAAGTTGATAGTTTTTTGACAATTATATTTTAAAATAAACGGGCAATCCAAACCCATTTCGTCTATTCTTCCACTAACAGTATGTTACTGAGTGACATACCTTTTACGTATTTCTTATCTTTTCCCAGAACCGTTATAAGAAATGCTGATATTGACGGTTTTATTAAAAACTCTCTCCAGTTTTAGCGACGAATAAAGAAATCTGATAACTAGCCCCAAACACACGATTATTAGTTGAAGTATGAGAAGTAAATAGAGACTTTAATATTCTTCACCGAAATCTAGCATTGCAATTAAATGGCCCGGAAGGAAAGGGTTAAACTCGTGTCGAGTCCATATTCGAATTGCCCCCCTTAACAATCAAATTTCCACCCTGTGGGGCGTGGGCCCCACGTTGGGAAACATTGTTCTAGAGCATGGAAAAAGCTTTAAAATGACGTATTACAAAGTTATAAATAAGTTACGAAATAAATATAATTACGAAAAAAGGTCGAAATTGCAAAAAAAATTAATTTCGCAATACCTATTGTAAAAATGAGTGTACAACTTTCAAATTTTTGTTAAATGAGGGTTGTTTAGTGCTTAATATGTGATAAAAATTTCAAAGCGATTCATTCAATTGTTTAAATTTTATTTAAATTGTTTATCCCAGAGAGCATTTTTTTTGCAATATCATACGTCAGAAAAAAATGATGTTAGAACCATTCCACAGGTGTCAAATGAAAGAGCATGAGCTATATATTCAAATTGGTTAAAAAAGTGAATAAAAAAATGCATTTATCAGTAATAAATAATTATTCAAAAGTATCGTCAAGCTGTCCTTATAAACTTTTTATTTTTTTATGTAATAAATTATATATATTTATTACAAATTTTTATCAATTATTATATAAATAACATTAGGTACATTGGTAGATGTACACCTAAACGAGGGTAAAAAATAGATTTAAAAAAAATTATTCAAAAAGTTTATAAGAAAAAATCGACGATACTTTTGCATAATTATTTCTTACTAATAAATGCATTTTTTGTTTACTTTTTTTAAACCAATTTAAAAGTTTAGCTCATGCTCTTTCATTTGACACCTGTAGAATAGTTCTAAAATCATTTTTTTCTGACTTATGTTATTACAAAAAAAGCTCTCTGGGATAAACAATTTGAATAAAAATTAAAATCGCTTTGAAATTTTTATTACATATTAAGCACCAAAAAACCCTTATTTGACAAAAATTTCAAAGCTGTACACTAATTTTTACAATAGTTATTGCGAAATAAATTTTGTTGCAATTTCGACCATTTTTCGAAATTATATTAACAATAAATGAGTATATCAAACTTTGTAATACGCCATGTTAAAGCCTTTTCTATGCTCTCGAAGATGTTTGTACCTACTAAAAAAGCCTTAAGTTTCACTGTTTTCCATTGATTTGACAAAAACAGGAAAATATAAATAAAAATAAATAAAAATGGATGCCAGATTCTACGCAGGAAATAGTTACAATTTGTTCTTATAGGTATTACCTGTCGAAAAAACGCTTCAGTACCCTGGCTGTTGAAGTGTCACGAATAGGGTACCTATATTTTTTTCTTATTACCCTGGCCTATAAAGAATAGAGAATCATATTGAAGAATTAAATAATGGGTACCCCCTGGATTCTAAACAATGTTATATACTCAATGACAGGAAGAGTTACGTTATGTATAGATGTTGGTGGTGGATATATACAACATCTTCTTTTATTTTATTTATTATTGTTACTTGTAATTTAGTTAAATATTTTTTTGATTTTTGATTTAAGTTCTGTGTTAAAGGTTTTGGCTGATTTTTTTGTGTTTTACAATGTTAATTAAAATTAATTTATAAACCAATTCACCAATTCAGATTAAAACAAGACATACGCAATTTTTTGCTCGGATAGCTTTGATGAAAATAATTGTGAATCGCTCGTTATAAACCTACTTACTTTAGTATCTGTTATCTTTTTGTAATTCTGCAAACTATCCCATGCTGCTATTCTTCGATCTTTTTCACCACCTGATAGCAATGTACCCTCGGAGAGCATGATTAAGGAACTAACACCTTTGTTATGAGCCTCATATTCCATTCGCACAAAATAAGCGCCATCAGCGTCTACACTATATATGGTTATAAAACCATCACTATCAGCTGTTATTACGTCTCCATCTTGTTCAAACTGTAAAGAGGTTATTAACGTCCTGGAAGGCTAAAAAACATAACTCGTTTAATGCTATTAATCATTTCCCAAATAAAGTATATATGATAAAGTTCATTTAGTCCAAGTTGTAAGGCCGTTCCATTAGGAAAAATGTTTCTGATTCGGTTTCTTTGCAGATTTCAGTTCAAAAATGTATCATTTAAATAAATCTTTATATACAACTATAGTGTTGGTCAATTTTAAACAAAAAATGTCTCTCTTGCCATTTTTCTCTAAGTTTAGAGTTTTTGAGTTATACATACGCGATTTAAACCTGAAGATGCAAAAATAAGCTTATTCGAGGCTTGACAACTCATTTCAATAATTATTTTTGAGGTTGCGAAGTGCCTAAATTGAAGTTTAAATATCCAGTTTATAGATTCTAAAAAGTAACCGTGGCTTATTTCAATTTAGGTAGTAGTTTTTAATTGGTAATTATGCGCTTTCACTCCATTTTTAAGCCTGACGCATATGGACGACTCACTACAGTACATATACGTATTTACGCGAAAAATTACCAACGAATACTTGACATTTATTAAAATTTTTTAATTTATGATTAACATAGTTTTTTAAACAATTTATTTATTAAATTAATTGTTGTCATTGTGCTAATTAAATACTGTAGCAAGAAGAATAAGTGTGCGCGTGCCTTTACCTAATAGGTGTAGACGTACGTTAACTGAATGAGTGACAGTTCGAGTTCTGCAGCTAACTTCGGGGAGGGAGGTTATGAAGATGCTTGGTCACTCCTAGACTGTTTTTTTAATATTACTTGTTACTTTTACAATAGTTGTTAGCTTAGACAAGGAAAAAAGAGAGGACGGGTAACACTCATTTAACACACACGTTCCAAAAGTGAAGCCGGTTTTTGGTTTGTTTGTCACCAAAAACATGGCGGTCACGTCAAAAATAACAATGGGTTGCCAGTGGTGGGTGTTCGTTGAAGGTTAAAATTTCATAAAAAATAAAGTAAATCATCATCTAAAATTCGTAATAAAAATATATGTATGTATTGAAACATATGTACGTAATATGAGCAACTTAATAAAACATTTACCGTACACAAATTCTTCATTTTAAATACATTTCATGTTTTTATTTTAAATACTTAATGCATAACAATACCCCAAAGATACGTCGATGATCAAAATCTCTGGTGTCGGTTTGGCTTCACTTTTGGTCATAGGATTACTCGTCCTCTCTCTTTCCTTGTCTAAGGTTGTTAGACACAAATCAACACGTTTCACTGGTCTCGGTCTCACACAAATATATTAAACCTAAAATAAACTGTTTGCACGTTTATTTCCCAGGCAATCCTACAAGAATGGCGACCCAACGTTAGGCCCTTTTCAACACAAAAAGTGAACCAATACCTTTTGTGCGAAGGAAGAGAACCAACAAAAAGGCTTTGTGAGACTGTTATTTGCGAATATAAGTTCTTAAAGGTAACTTACAGTGACCAGATTCAAGAGTGTGTCCCAAGTAGCAATTTTTCGACGCATTGGTCGTCAGTACAAACAAATGCACTGTCTACAACGTTGCCCGAGAGCATTTTCAGTTGTTTCGGCCAACGTCCCCTACCCCGACTGACATTACGATGTTACAACCTGTAGTTATACGGGCAACTAATTTATTACCATTTTGACAACTACATATCACACTTCAGTTTTTTCAACAATCGCAACGACTTAAAAATGTTATAATGCTAAACTAATTATTATATATTTTATTTTGATAGAAATTTTCGATTTATTTAACAACCTGTTTATTTGTTTTTTTAATAGCCCGGTTTCCATTGTTTTATCAGTAGATTCGAGATTTGATAACCATCTTTGTATCTGCTTTGGTAGACAGGGTTGCCAGGTCAGTTTTAATTCTTTCAGTAGTTTTGTTTTCACAAAATCAGGACATTCTTTTTAGGCCATGTAAATATACAGTAATACAGTGATATACACATCCGTCCTAAATGTCACAAGAGCAATTCCGCAAAATTGGAAACCTAATTATTCCAAACCACCAACTGGTAATTATCATTTTTTAGCTAAAATCTACTAAATCAAAAACTAAAATATACTTAAGTATTTTTGGGATATATTTGGGATTTTTTAATAAAAACAACAGCTTACTTAAGGGGATAGGCGCAAAATGTCGTCTGTTAAAATGTTCAATGTATTTTAAATGTTTTCGGTTTTTGCGAATCCTTAGAAAACTAATAAGTATTTCTGAAAAATTTAAACGCACAAAGAAAGATTACGTTATTACGGAGGACCGAAAGTCCCTGAAAACTTCTATAATGTTTATTTTAATACGTTACAGGGGTGAAAAAAAGAAAAAAATTAGTTACTTTTAATTCGAAATATCTCGTTCAAAAGAAACGTTTTGGTTTTTCTAAATAATGCAGTCTTTCATTCTGCGTTTAAATTTTTCAAAAAGACTTATTATAGTTTCCTCATGATTCGAAAAAAATGGATCAAATTCTGTTGAATTTGATTTAATTGAAAAAAAAAAACCAAAAATCTACTAAAAATATTGCCTACTAGAATTTTTTAAAAAATATCAAAAATCTACCAAAACAGTAGAAATCTACTAAATTTGGCAACGCTGTTAATGAGAATGATACACTTTTGACACTGGTCACATGACCTCTGTCACCCAATAAGAGGGTGCGTTCTAAAATGGTTTTGATAGTCGGCGCGGCCGGGTTTGGTTGGCGATTGGACTTCTAAGTTGTCTTATCCGTCTAAGGTTGGTAATTAGGTATTTTTTTAGTAATATTGGTAATATTGTTTAATGCGCCATTTTGGTTTTACTTGAGATTTTTGGGATGTAAAGAAAATGAAAACACAGAATATAAAAAATGCAGGCATTTTCTGATAACTTTAAAAGCACCATCAATACATTAAATTTATACAGAACATCTTTAACATAAATTTTGACTTTTATATTAAAATTTGATTTTTTAGATTTGCATATTTTTTGTCAAAAATGTCATAAAAAAGCAGCGCGTGTGTTTTTTAAAGGTGAAATATCCATATTTGACGGTAATCTGAGATGCGTTTATAAATTTCACATCAGGTAATAAGTCCTTTATGTATTTATATCATATAAATTTAAATACCCAATACGATGTCAAAACAGTTTACTTTTTGGTTTTCGGATTCACCATACAGGTGTTAAAAATATAGGTAAAAAAACATAACTAGTCTGACTCCTTGAGCAACCATTGCACGCGCAGGTGCTTTTTATAGTCGCTTCAGTTGTCTTATGCAACGGTTACGAAACGATGTTGCTTAAACAGGAGGTTGCCTTGGCAACGTCAAGACAACTCAAAAATTGTCCACCAAATCAGTGCAGAATAGGGTCGTCTTTTAGGCAATAACAACGTTGTAAGAAAACGTTGTCACGCGGTAGACAACGTTGTCGCGTCGACAAATTGCTACTTGAGTGTATACTCTTTGCTGTTGAATATCCTTTTAAACTGCATTGTTGTGCTAAAATACCAACGCTTTGGTTTAATTGTGCTGTATGCCTGTATGAATGTCAGTTTGGACTATCCTATGATTTGGATATCGTCTAATGAGCAACTATAACCTCAGAAGTGCTTCTAAGTTCACAGAAATTTCAGAACTTAGCTCAGAATCCAAAAACTGCTTACTTGATCGTGAATCATCTGTTGCCATGCAACAAGACGAGTCTGCTGTTCCCGCTCCCATGCAACAAGACGAGTCTGCTGTTCCCCCTGCTCCTATAATGATGGCCAATGAACAAGTTCAAAGTTTAATTGCTAGCAGTACCGGCGCTAGGGTATAAGGCGTCCGCCTGCAAAAGAAGCATAGGCACTCTTCGGTTTCTTTTAAATTAGTATTTTGTATAGCACCGGCAGAAAAAAGCTCATTTTGGCGCCCCCCAAACAAGGGCGCCCGCCTGCAGTGCATCCCTTGCAGGCCCGTTATCGCCGGCCCAGATTGCTAGTATGACAAAAGTAATTGTCCAAAATCAGGCCCAAAGCATTACTAAAAGTGGAAACTTTTCAAGTTTTTCTTCCAGATTTTCTGGCAATAAAAATAAAGATGTAGAAGCATTTATAAGTGCCATAACCATTTTTAAAGACTGTGTTAGCATTTCAGATGAAAATGCAATAAAAGGTTTGCCGATGTTATTAGATCATCATGCTGCAACTTGGTGGCAAGGTATCCAATCCACAATCCTTAGTTGAAATGATGTGTTAAAGGCGTTAAGACACTCTTATGGTTTGAACATACCACCATATAAAATTTTCAAAGAACTGTTTTCCCGTGATCAAGGTGAGAGAGAACCGACAGATATCTTTGTTAATTCTTGTCGTGCACTCATTGCTAGGTTCCCAAAACCACCTGAACTACATATAACTCATTAAATTGACATGGTATATGCTTTACTCAATCGTAGAATTGGAAAGACTTCCGAGAGATCAAATTAAATATTTTGCTGATCTTATTGAAAAATCAAGAGCGATTGAAGATAGTTTTGAAGAGAAGCCTAAAGATAAAGGTAATGCACTGGTTGGAAACAAACCCTCTGGAAATAATGACAGCAAATCTACCAGATCAAGACCAAAATGTCAGTTTTGTAATAATTTTAGGCATGTGCAAGAAAATTGTCGTAAATTTGCTCCAACTCAACAAAGAAGTTAATCCAGCACTTCTCAAGTTTCAAATGGATCTAGAGTTACATGCTATGGATGCGGAGCACCTGGTTATATAAGGTCCCAATGCAGGCCCGGACTGGACCGCTGGCCCACCGGCCCGCGGGCCGGTGCGCCTTTTGCCTTCGTTAGTATATATCCATTAAAAAAATTAAACGCTGAAAATTTTTTTTAACCTTTACACAAAGACTAGGTGGCAACCATTCCCCTAAAAACTGTTTTTACTTAATGAAGAAACAAACTGTTATAGAAACCTATATAATGAAGGTACAACAAAGTATAACTTTTACCAGGTATCAGATAATCAAATAGCACAGATACGACGCGCGGCGCCCTCTAAGACCATTTTTACGATTCGGGCGCCTTTCGTAGGTATCAATATCCGGTGATTCTATTATAATACATAGGTAACTTAGATACTACGCGCGGCGCCCTCGAAGATAATTTTTACGATTCGGGTGTCTTTCGTAGGTATCAATAATTTTCGCTGTTTCTGTTATAATAAATAGCTTAGATCCGACTCGCGGCGCTCTTGAAGACCATTTTTAGATTCCTTTGCCTTTTGTAGGTATCAATATCCGCTGTCTCTATTATAATAAATAGCTTAGATACGACGCGCGGCGCCCTCGAAGATAATTTTTACGATTCGGGCGCCTTTTGTGCGCCAACTTGTCAACTTTTATCAGGTATTAGATTGTTGCGCCCCAGAATCATAAATAATGAAGCCATTGGGTACAACAAAATACAAATTGTCAACTTGTAAAGGTATTAGATAATCAAATGGCTTAGATGCGACGCGCGGCGCCCTCGAAGACCAATTTTACGATTCAGGAGCCTTTCGTAGGAATCAATATCCGCTCTTTGTATTATAATATAAGAGTGTTACATCTCACAATTGGCCTAAAATATATGAGTGCAGTCTTCTGCGCTCCATAACTACATTATACATGTAGGATTGTTGCGCCCTAGAATCCTACATAATGAAGCCCGTGGGCGTAGTAGAAACGCAACTTTGTCAGAATGCGTTTCTACTACGCATTATCCTATCATTCCATTAATCATTTACATCCCATTTATACTCCGGGCACTGAAGTGAGGCAAAAAGTCGCCTCGCTACTGGACTCTCGTGCCTGATGGCGTCCCTTGCCACATCTGTAGCAGGAGTCGCTCTGTTTTCTCTCTTGCAGTCGGTTTTACCATGACCGAACTGTAGGTATCTGAAACATCGGCGGACATGCAGTCTCTCTTTCGTATCTTGCACGAGTTATAGCCAATATGTTCTCTTTCCAGTACTTTTTTAGCTGCGATGCGCGTCAGTCTGACTATGACGTTTGTGTTGCCTTCTCTATTTTCCCTTATAGAGACGAGTTTGATGTGTTAGATTTTCTGCTGCTGGTATACCTGCGAACCTGTCTCAGGATTAACTTTCTGACATCACTGCCTATATTAAATATATCCACCTGGTCCTGATAGCCCCGGACGTTCTCTACTACGTTTTCCTCCGTGCGGGCCACGCTTATCTTCTTCAGGTGTTCGGCCTGTTCTTTCCATGCCACTTCGAGCTTTAGGTCCCTGTACCTAATCTTCTTAGCGGTTTTGACACCAATTTGACTCTTCCTCGTGTCTGCACTGTCTTTGTTTAGCTTTAGCAACTCGGCGTAGGATTTTCCACCTCCCTTCACGATCACCTTCTGCGTCACCACGTTCATACTCCTCCAGCGTGAGGTGGAGGTCCACGCCCATAAAGGTGACTTCGAGAAGCTTCCTGAGGTTCCTGCCTCTGTAGCCCCCCCTATACTCTTAGGGAAGCCTCTCTGATCTCCAGTGTCTCTATGTCTTCCCTCAATAATTTAGAGATAATTGCCAGTAGTCTCTTGTCCCCTTCCATTTCCGTCACCCCTTTCTCTACAGGGATCATGAAAATAGTCTGACGATTTCCCCGGTTCTCTTTTTCCTAACTCTACCTTGTAATTGTGATAATAGAATTAAGTGGGAGGTCTCTTGGTCTGTATGTACCTACTGCACTTACTACCAGTTTCGGTTTTTCCTGGTCAGTCGTTGGACCTTTCCCTTCACCTAGAAGTCCAGGTTCCAAGACCACTACTAAGTCGCCTGGAGGTTTATTTCCTCTTCCCGGTTTGACGACCGTAAAGTAAAGTAATCTTCTTCCTATTCTAATTTATAATGTAAATTTTTTCAAAGCCTCTTTCTCTTGAGATCAGGACCGTTGCGATCTTTTGTATCTTTCTTTCACTAAGTTATTCGGGAAAGAACTCTTCGAAGTCCATTTGTGTGGACACGCTTGCCGCCTCTTAGTCGTTCCTTCCTCACCGCTTTCCTCTACTATTATATTTCGGTTCTCAATGCTGCCGAGGGCGACTTCTCTGAAAGTGCCCTCCATGTCTTCGGTGGACAGTGGTCTTCGATAGTTTAAGGACAGCGTGAGACGGTTCTCCAATAGAAAGACGATGAGTTGAAAGACCACGAAAACGATGGAACGACAAATTACTAGAGGAACATTGAAAAAACAGACAGTCATGTCTATACAAAAAGAAGAAGGGGTCTTTAGTGACTCTTTTAAAGCTTTTTACCTCATTCTTGATTTCGACTTTCGTGTTCTTATGGTCGGACATTAGTTTCACTAAATTATTTGTAACTGGTAAGTTTATGCATTGATCTTACCTTAGCCGTTATTTCGGAACTCTACTCCTTCTCTCTAGATATTTGCTCCCCAAGTGAGGAGCTCTTTTGCAAGGTTGCCTCCGCTGGAAGCTCCGTCTTGTTCAGGTCCCTACCCCTGACCAGAATTCTTCCAACAGATCCCCTTTTTCCGAAATCTTCTTCCTCTTTTCTTTTTCGCTGAGTTCCCTTGGTTCCCTTCACTACTGATGAACACGATATTATCATCTCATTCATAGCTTGTTCCAGCTTGCATCACCACCGGTGACTCGCTCCATTGTCCCTTCGTTTTGTTTTATTTTTTCCTGCGTGATTAAATACTTATCCATAGTTCCCATGAGTAGGGGCGAATTATACTGTCCGGCGAGGCAGTGCGCCTTTACCTACGTTAAGGCTTGAATTTCAAATTTCAAAGCGTTTCGTCAGTTATCCGAGGGCTCCGTTTGCGGCTGCCTGATCTATGTCATTCACTTCACCACTCAGGGACGGATCGTCTGACACCGTGTGGTTGCGGATATTTTATCTAGGTTTACTCTTCTATTATATCTAGTAGAGCGCTCTAAAAATTTGAAAAAATTCAAAAAGTGACTTATATTGAACACCAATCATGATTTTTGTTAATTGTTTTTGAACCAGTAGATTACTCTGTAGAAGCAGTTGAAAAATGACTCAAACTTTTCAAAAATTTGTTTTAAATTTCCAGAGATCACCAAAAAATATAACGGAGTAAAAGGGATACTGGGAAACTGAAGCTATATTTTTATGGCATCTTAATATAATTTACTATTTTCAATAAAAATAGTAAATTACTTTATGGTTTAAATTAAAATAAACTTAAAAAAATCACCAGTAATATTTATAGCGTTACTAGAAAATACATGCGTTAGGATTTTAAAAAAGTTTGATGTAAAGAAGGGGGGGGGGTCTGGCACCTTTTTTAGGATTTGGGTTGGCGCCTTTTTATGTGCCAGTCCGGTCCTGTCCCAATGTCCTACTTGTCGCAGTTCGAGCAATCAGCCCACCTCTTCAAATTCAGCTACTACCACTCACTCTTCAAGTCTAGATGTGCTTTACACAGATGTATGTGCAGTATCCCTCATGTCTAGACCGTTGATTGAAGTTAGTATTGTTGGAAGACATGGGTTAGTATATATCGATTCTGGCGATAGAAATACAATTGCAGGTAATCTTTTATTTAAACATTTTTGTTCAATAAATTTACTCTACGAAGAGACCAAACTAAATATGACTTTAGCAGACGGACATATACGCCAAGTACAGGCTAGAATTTATAATGCTATTGTAGATCTACGAGGAAGGAAAATTCTACTAATTTCTACTAAGAAAAAACTAGGCTACGCTGGAAGGCCCATATTAAAAAGAAACGAGAACAGCTTAACATGAAGTATAAAAAAATGTATTGGCTATTGGGAAGATTGTACAGACAAATTGCAGGTCTTTGTTAACAAATGTCTACGAAGAATTGTTCGTATTTTCTGGCCAAACACCATCAGAAACGAAGATCTGCTACACCTGACCCAACAAAAGAGGGTAGAAAATGAAATCAAATACAGAAAGTGGGGGTGGATAGGTCACACACTCCGAAAAGATAGTTCCAGTATTGCAAAAAATGCCCTAGAGTGGAATCCCCAAGGAAAGAGAAAAAGAGGTCGCCCAGCACAAACTTGGAGAAGATCCATCATGGACGAGATAAGAAGTCAAGGAAAGTCTTGGAATGAGTTGAAGGCCCTAGCGCAAAATAGAACCCGATGGCGCGTTTTCACTGAAGCTCTATGCTCCACTTAGGAGTTCAAGAACATTATATATATATATATATATATATATATATATATATATATATATATATATATATTGGGAAGACAATCCACTCTCTCGATCTACAATAAAATACTTTTGTATAAACAGATTATAAAACCTATATGGACATATGGCATCCAACTATGGGGCTGCGCTAGTAATACAAATTTAATTATCATTCAACGATTCCAAAACAAAGTGCTAAGGAGCATTGTCAACGCTCCATGGTACTATAGGAACAGTGATCTCCATAGGGACCTAGACATGGATACTGTTAACAAGACCATTGAAAAATTTGCCAACAGTCACGAACAACGACTTCTTCAACACGTCAATGTTGAGGCCATCCAGCTCCTCGACAACACGGATCTAGCTAGAAGACTCAAGAGAAAGAAAACCTTCGAGTTAGTTAAGTGAAAAATAGTGCACGGTGCAAATGATAGGTACAAGTTAAAATTTGTGCAATATATTAACAGAACCTAGGGGGTACTATCGAGTTTGTCCTTAGTCTTAAGTTTTTTAGTAGTAATTTAGGTTAGAAATAAGTAGCTCATTGATCACATTATTTGATCAGATTGTAATGTCCTTAAGCATCTTATTGGTGTTAAATAAATAAATAAAAAAAAATTCTTTTTTAGTTTTAGGACACAATCTTCACATCCTAATAGGTCCCCATAACGCTCGCGTAACTGCAAATTTAGCATACTTGCCTCCCCTACTATTAATAAAATTTGCCTTTCTGAAATCGATAAAACACCTTCTGTGATTGGGAACTACTTGTAACACACTTTGCTTGGTTTTTTAATTTCAGACATTTCATTGCCCCTCACAAAAGATGAAAAAAGCAAGCAAAGTGTGTTAAAAGTAGTTGAAACCCACAGAAAGTGTTTTTTTCTACGGCCGTGCTAAAAGAGCCACTTTCACGCACGCATTTCGTTTCCGAAAGTTGCACTTTCCCGCACGGCGTGTGTGAAAGTAAATTTTCCCGCACGGCGTGTGGGAAAGTAAAATACCTTGTAATATGGCATTATAATATATTATAATACATGCAATAAACTAATATTTAGATTATTTTCTAATTTATTTCAAATTTATCTTATTGTGTTCATGTTTTAATGAAATTAGCGCGATAATTCGACGAAATAAAATTATTTTGACATAATATTTTTTTTTCTTTTATTTAGCTAATGCCTCGAAAACTAATGGCCATTGGCATGGTAGGTACGGTAATTTTGAACAGTTAGGTACCTAGTGTCATGTGTAGTGTGTGTGTTGAGTAAGTGTCTTGTTACTTTGCAAAGTTGACGTCATTGTTTTTGCAAAGAGACTCTAATTGTATCCGAACGTCTGCGGTCCCTCCGGTGAGTACCGATCCCACAAGGACAGAAACTATATTCATTTATTAATTTATAATAAATGAAAAATTTCTGTCCCTGGTGAGATTCGAACCCACAACCTTTCGGATTTTTTCGATCCAAAGGCAGGCGCTCTTACCACTGAGCCACGAAGGGGGTTGACATAATATTTAAAAGTCAGATCAGTAGACAATTACAATGATTTTGAATGGTCGTCATGGAAACCAATATCGTCGTCGTGGTAACCCATTATATTGAAAGTTTGGTTTTGACAACCTTGTCAAAGAATTAATTCGTGTATTTTCACTTCTAAATAAAAATTTATATAACTCTATTTTTTGTGGCTTTTTCCAAACGTACGGCGTTATTGGAAATATTGTTCCTAACTCATGCGGAAAGTGTCTTCCCCGCACTTGACTGCTTGCCCGAACTCCGCTATCGCATCGTTCGGGTCAACGGCAGTCTCGTGCTTGAAAGTATCACTTTCCGCACTAGTTAGGAAAATAACTATACCGATTTCAGAAAGCAACTTTGATTTGTTTTTAAACAAACTTTTACTCATGTAGTTACTATTTTTCATTTGAATCAATTTGTAACAACTTTGTGCATTCGTTAATATACTGATGTAAGATTAGTCAGAAAAATGTGTTGTTTTTTAACGAGAATAATTTGCAGTCACGTACTCATAATAAAAGTGAAAAATGGGTAATATTTTAATCCCCGTATTAAAGTTGTTATCATGGCCTATGATTTTTTCTAATTTTTTTTCTTCAGGTGCAATCTCCGCTACGGAGGTTGGCAATCATCATAGCTATTTTAATTTTTGAGGCAGTAGCTCTAAATAGTTGTTTTGAGCTGCATCCAAACCATTCTCTCAGGTTCTTCAGCCATGAAATTCGTCTTCTGCCGATGCTTCTTCTGCCATCTATCTTTCCCTGCATTATGAGTCGCAGGATGCCATACTTCTCGCCCCGCATCACATGTCCGAGGTACTGTAGTTTTCTTTCTTTAATTGTAAGTTCAACTTCTTTCTCTTTACCTATTCTTCTCAGTACTTCATTGTTCGTAACTCGATCTACCCAGGAAACCCTCATAATTCTTCTATACGTCCACATTTCAAAGGCGTTAAGTCGTCTCATTGTCTCTACATTTAACGTCCATGATTCCAGTCCATAGTATAGTACACTATATACGTAACATTTCGTTAGGCGTACTTTAAGAGCTAATGTTAAATCTTTGCTACATAGGACCTTTTTCATTTTCATAAAATTAGAACGCGCTTTCTCGATTCTGACTTTGATTTCTGCAGTGTAGTCATTATTTTCGGTTATAAGTGTCCCTAGGTAAGTGTACTTTTTTACTCTTTCGATCTGCTGGCCCTCTACTATCAAGATTTCGTTAGTATTATGGTTGTTTTTACTAATTTTCATAAACTTTGTCTTTTTGATATTGAGAGAGAGTCCGTACTCCCTACTACACCTTACTATTTTACTCATGAGTATTTGCAGGTCTTGTAAATTATCGGCTATTATTACTGTATCATCTGCATATCTGATGTTGTTAACTAAGACTCCATTTACTCTTATGCCGACTGTTTCATCTTCCAGAGTTTCTCGCATTACCTCTTCAGAACAAGCGTTAAATAATAGAGGTGATAGTATATGCAGCTTTGCCTGACTCCTCTCTTTATTTCCATTTCTTCAGATGTTTCTGTTTCAATTCTTACTATTGCTCGCTGATTGTAATAGAGATGTGTTATTAGTCTTAAATCTCTTTCATCTAGGTTTTTAGTTTTTAGAATTTCCATGAGTCGGTCATGTTTTACTTTATCAAACGCTTTATTGTAGTCTATAAAACAGACGTAAAGAGAACGGTTAACATCCAAACATCTCTGTGTCAGCACGTTGAAGGAGAATAATGCCTCTCTGGTGCCCATTCCATTGCGGAACCCATATTGAGTGTCACTAATATCCAGCTCCAGTTTAGAGTGTATTCTGGCGTGGATAATTTTCAGCAGAATTTTCAAGGTATGTGACATTAAGCTTATGGTTCGGTAGTCACTGCATTCTTTGGCATTCACTTTTTTTGGCAAACACACAAATGCTGATGTCAACATTTCTCTATGGATGATTCCCGTAGTATAGATAGCGTTGAACAGTTCTACTATTATGTCCAGGTTTTTCTCGTTGACCAACTTTATCAGCTCGCTAGGTAATTCATCTGGACCAGCAGATTTATTGGTTTTCATAGAGTTTATTGCCTGACTAACCTCTGATTTGGTTATCTCTGGGCCTACATCTCCGGTTTGGCTATCTACGGATGTACTAGCTTCTCTCTGGTCATGAAATAGTTCCTCGATGCACTCTTTCCATCGTCGTAGTTTTCGTTCTGTCTCCATTGTAGTATTTCCGTTTTTGTCGAGCAATATATTTGAGGTTCTTCTATTTCCTATTCCGGCTAGTTCTTTGACTTTTTTATGTAGGTTGAAGTTGTCATATATGTTTTGAAGTTCTTCTATTTCTTTACATTTTTCAGAGAAGTAGGTTTCTTTAGCCTCCCTAATTTTTCTTCTTATTTGGTTTTGAAGCTGTTTATAGCGAGTCTTATTAATTGTTTTGTTTTTTCTTCTTTCATTCATCAACTCTAGAATTTCCTCCGTCATCCATTCTTCTTTCTTACATTTGGTTGTTGTAAGTACTTTCTTACTTGGCTCTAATATAGAGGTTTTGAAGAATTGCCACTGTTGTTCTACGTTGCAATTATTTCTTGGGTTTCTATCTAGATTTGTGTTGATTTCATGTTTCAAATTTTCTTTTGTTTCTTCTGACTTAAGTTTCTGTATGTTAAGTTTATTGTTGTTGCGGCTTTTTTGCGTCTTTTTTAGTTGAAGTTGAAACCTAGCAATAAGAAGACTGTGATCAGAAGATACGTCCGCTCCTGGATACGCCTTTACTGCCTGAATTGAGTTTCGATATCTGTGCTTTATTAGCATGTAGTCAATTTGATTTCTGACGATTTTGTTATCTGATTGATTTGATTCATTTGATTTGTTGTTTGATTTTTTCTAATAGGTATGTCAAAATAAAATTTAAAGCTGAGTTTATTTGTTTGTTTTCTTACACAAAGATATAGATTAAAATTAATTAAAAATCTTTGAAAAACCAAAAAAAAAATATTTTTTTGGGGGGCATGGAACAATGGTTAGGGTTAACCTTTTGAGCTTAAATTTGAAATTGAGGGTTTATGGCCGCCCAACATCAGAAAACAGTCTGGGAGATCAAAAAAGGAAAAGAAAAAAATAATTAAAAATCTTTGAAAAACCAAAAAAAAAATTTTTTTCGGGGTGATTAAGACAAGGGTGAGGGTTAACATCTTGGGCTGAAATTTGATATTGAGGATTTATAGGCTACCCATCACCTGAAAACAGCCGGGAAGATCAACTTTGTTAAACTTTGGCTTTTTCGGAACACCCTAGTTGTAGCTATCTATTCAAAATTTAGTTCTTCTTCTTCTTCTTCTTTTTATATAGACATTACTCTGTTTTTCAATGTGCCTCCAGTAAGTTGTCATTCCATCTTTTTCGTGGCCTTCGCACTGATCGTCTTCCTATTGGGGAGCCGTCTCTCGCCGTTCTTACTACTCTATTTGTTGTCATTCGGCTTATGTGGTCGTTCCATTCTACTCTTCTGCTTTTCACCCAGTTATTAATGTTGTCCACCTTGCATCTCATTCGTATATCTGCACTTCTAGCTCTATCCCACAGCGTCTTACAATCGATTTTTCGCAATGTTTTCATCTCTGCTATTTCTAGCATTCTTTTTGTCCTTTCTGTATTAGGTCGTGTTTCTGCCGCGTATTTCATTATTGGTCTGATGACTGTTTTGTAAATTCTGCCTTTCACTTCTTTTCCGATGTTTTTATTTCTTCATAATGTTTCATTCAGGCAACCTGCGGCTCTGTTTGCTTTATTCACCTGATCTTACACTTCTGTTTAGAGCTTTCCGTAGCTGCATAGTGTGATGCCTATATATTTAAACTCCATAACTTGTTCTATTATTTGACCCTCCAGCTCTAATTTACACCTTATTAGATCTGCTGTTATAACCATGCATTTGGTCTTTTTTGGGGAAATTAACATGTTAAATTTTCTAGCAGTTATATTAAATTCGTGCAGCATACGTTGTAAATCATCTTCACTTTGAGAGATTAGTATTGAGTCGTCTGCATAGCAGATTATTTTAAGTTGTTTTTCTCCCATTTGGTATCCTTTTTTTGTTCTTACTTTTTTTATTATTTCGTCCATGATCAGGTTGAATAACAGAGGACGCAGGGAATCTCCCTGTCTTATCCCATTGCCAGCTTCAATTGGGCCAGTTAGTTCCTCATCTACTTTTACTTTTATTGTGTTGTTCTGATAGATATTTTCGATCGTTTTAATTATTGCTAGAGGTACCTCTCTTGCATACAATAAATGGATAACGTCCTTTAATTTGACCCTGTCAAATGCCTTCTTAAGGTCTACGAAACATAAGTATGCCGGTTAGTTGTATTCTAACGATTTTTCTTGAATCTGCCTCATTATAAATATAGCGTCGGTGCATGATCTTCTCGACCTAAAACTTGTTGTTATTCTGCTAATGTTATAATTTTATTCAGTTTGTTTGTTATCACTTTGGTCGTTAATTTTAGTGTTGTGTTTAATAAATTAATTCCTCTGTAATTCTCTGGGTCCGATTTTTCTCCCTTTTTGAAGAGAGGTATTAGGATGCTTGATCTCCATTCTTGTGGTATTCTGTTTTGTTCTATTATTTTTTGGATTAGTTTTAATAATTGTTTGGTCAGGTCTTGTCCTCCATACTTTAGGAGTTCATTCGATATTCTGTCCTCTCCTGGTGATTTTCTATTTTTAATTTCCTTAATGCTTCCGTTACCTCTGCTTCTTCAATATTTATTTCTTCGTTTGTTGTCACTTCAGGTGTTGGTGGTTTCCTCCTCGATGTTATTGTTTTCTAGTATTTCATTATCAGCAATCTTCTCTGATATTCTTTTTCTATATAAGTACTCCGTGGATTCCGTACTTAGTCCTTCGACTTTGATTTTTGTTTGTGTTGGTGCCACTCTCTTAGGTGTGAAGCATTTCATGTTGATTCTAATTTTACATAATACTAGGCTGTGGTCACACAGCACCTTCTAATAGGTGTTTTAAGTGCCTAAAGTTCGGGCACAACACTTATGATTGCAAGGAAGAGAGCAGGGCGGCGTGCTGCTATAATTGTCTCCAAACGGGACATACCGTTGCAAGCTGCGGTAATAAACCGTACTGCTCGGTATGCAAAGAAGAAGGGCATAGGATGGACAGGATGGCCTGTCCGTCGTACCGAGCCCTTGTATACGGTAGGGGAGGAGAGGGGAACCCCTAAAACATGCTAACCAAACATAAAATAGACTCCTTGGAAAACGAAGGTGGGCCCATATACAGCCCACCTAGGTGTTATTTTATATCTTTTAAATTTATTTTATCTATTTTATTTATGTTACTTATTCTATTTTACTTTATTATTTCGATTTTACTAAACCACTTTTATTTATTGAATTCTTTTACTTTTACATATTTTATCTATATACCGTATCTATTTATTTTATTTATATTAATTTATTTATTTGTTTTAGCTTTTATGCTTTTAAATTTTTTCGAAAGACGCGAGTCTGACGCAGAAACGCCCTCTGGGAACTGAACCAAAGTGGACCTCAAGGATCAACCTGGTATACGGATATTGCAGGTGAACGTGGGCAGGGCACGCTGAGCACACGACTTTGTCCACGCAAAAGCCTGCAAACTAGAAATAGACTTGCTCATCGTCCCGGAACCAAACAAAAAAATAACATCAGCCGGTGGTTGGGTCCAGGATAATGGGAAGAATGTGGCGGTGCTCTTTAGAAATAGGGGTTTGGGGGTGCGTGGTATTGTCAGAGAAGGAAATCGTATCCTCATCAAACTGAGGGATTTCAGCCTGCTGGCATGCTACGTGTCCCCAAATATCCCTATGATAAGATACAAAGCAATCGTAGATGAAATAATGAGCGCCGCCACGAACGAAAAAGAAGTGATGATCGCCGGGGACATTAACGCGAAATCGAGGTTGTGGGGTGCCCCCATAAACGACAGAAAGGGGGAAATATGGAATGAATGGATAGCCCAGGCTGGCCTCCAAGTATTAAACAATAACAAACCAACATTCGTAAGGGGGGTCAGCCGAACACACATTGATATTACGTTCTGACGTAATATATTGACGCTGGGATGTCCTTGACGATCAGTTATTCACCTACCACCGGTATATACAATACGAAATAAAGGTTGAAGGGGGAATAAGGCGGCCGATAGGACACACGGAGATTTATTTCAACAAAACCACGTACCTATCGGAGGTCGGGAAGATTAATGAACAAGAGATTTCTGACCTTGGCCAACTGAGAAGAGCACTGCAAAGTGCAGCAAATTTGGCCACCGTGAAGAGAAAGGATAATAAAAAATCCCCCTACTGGTGGACGGATGAGATAGAAGGTCTACGGGAGAGATGCCTCAGAGCTCGAAGGAATTATACGAGAAGCCAGGGCAGCCTCGAGCTCAAGGAAATATATAAAGGTCTAAAGAAAACTTTAGAAGAAAATAAAAAAATAAAACAAGAGAAAAAAGAAAAGTGTCAGACCCTGATAAAAGCATTGGACGAAGATATATGGGGCGATGCGTACAAGATCACTATGAAGACGCTGAAAATAATCGCCCCATATAGACTCGACGAAGACCAGCGGATGGAATCAGCTGAGCTCCTCTTTCCTACCAAGGATCATCAAAATTTCATCAAGATATTTCCAACGATGGTAGAGGAGTTCACGGAAGAGGAAGTTAGAACAGCTGGTCAGGAGATGAAGACAGGGAAAGCTCCCGCAATAAAAATAATAGCAACGGAGAAACCAGGTTTGATCAGAAGAATATACAACTACCTACTGCAGAAGCAAGAGTTTCCCAGGGACTTAAAGGAAGCGAACTTAGTTCTACTCCTAAAGCCTGGGAAACCCCCCGATTCAGCAGCCTCTTATCGGCCAATATGCCTTCTGGACTGCCTTGGTAAGTTATACGAGGGGCTTATCAAGAGGAGGCTGGAGGGCGTGTTGGAAGATCAGAAGTGTTATCAAATCAACAATATGGATTTCGAAAAGGTAAATCGACAGTCGATGCCGCGACCTGGATAAGGGACGCGGCTAAAGCAAGTAAAAAAAGATGTGTGGTCCTTGTTCTGTTGGACATACATAAAAAATGCTTTTAATTCAGCAAACTGGGGTCACATAGTAGACCGAATAGTCGAATTTGGGCTCCAGAGTATGTGTCCAACATAATAAAGGACTACCTATCTGAAAGAACCGTACGCATATCGAAGAAAAAGAAGAAAGAAATGACCGCGGGAGTACCCCAGGGGTCAGTCCTGGGACCCTTACTTTGGAATATACTATACAACGGGGTACTAGAAGTAAACAGGCAGAGAGGAGTGAGAGCGATTGCATACGCGGACGACCTAGCCTTACTGGTCGAAGACGACATGAATAGGGGAATAATACAAAAAGTAAACGAAGCAATACAGAAGACCGCAGATTGGATAGAGAGAAATGATCTAAAGTTAGCAGTAGAGAAGACAGAATCCATTATCTTGAGGGGACCAAGAAAGAGAGATGACATAATATTTGGATATAAAGGCTCGGTAATAAGACCCCAAAAGACGGATAAGTACCTTGGAATTATTTTCGACGACAAGCTTAAATTCGGACAACACGTACAAGAAGCATGTCGGAAGGCAGAAGAAAGGACCTCTATACTAAATAAATTTATGCCAAATATAGGGGTCCTGGATCTCAGAAAGAATAGTGATGGCACAATCCATCTTATCCATAGTTTTATACGGAGCCCCAGTGTGGCACGAGGTCCTTCGAATGAAGAAGTATAAAGACGTGCTTCTTAGGACACAAAGGAAACCTCTGATCAGGGTGTGCAGCGCGCACAGAACCGTATCAACCATTGCCTTACAGGTGGTGGCTGGGTCTGTACCGGTGCACATCCTGGCCAGAGAAAGAGTCCAAATGTACCAGAGGGGCAACGGGGCAATATGTTCAGGTCCACAAGAAAGGAAAAGAAGTCTAGAGATGTGGCAGAGGGAATGGGCAGCCGATGTCGAGAAGGCGGCCTGGACGAGATCCCTGATTCCAGATGTGGTGAGGTGGTACGAGTGCCGGCATCGGCGCGTCAGCTACTATTTCACACAATTTTTGACGGGACATGGATAGTTCAGGAAGTTTACTCATCGTATAGGGAAAACCGTGGACGATCTATGCCCTAAGTGTGGGGTAGTGGATGACGCGCAGCATGTCGTCTTCGTGTGCCCTGCATACCAGGCTGGACGTACCGAGCTGCAGCTGGGACTGGGATCCCCTCTAGGCGAGCCTCACGAGCTAATTGAAAAAGCTATCAATAGCAAGAGAGACTTCGACCTGACCATTGCTTTTGTCACGAAGACAATGAAGCACAAAGAGGAGAAAGAGAGGCGACTGCAAGCGGCATGACCGTCTATTTATTTATTTTTTTAACGTTTTTATTTTTGTGTCGCAGATGGCAGCCAGTGGGGGGAGGATCCTTTACATCCAACCTGCGCTGTCTGTCTTATTTTAACTAGTTTTACTTATTTATTTATTTTATCTTGTTTTATCTCCTTATTTACTTCTTTAATCTTATTTATACAATATTTATCATTTTAAATCAATTTTATTACTCAAATGTGTTGCGTGTTGTAAGCGGTACTCAGCAGGGGGAGGACCTTTTTTATCTGACCCATGCTGACCGCCTTTGTATTGTTTTGTTTACTTTCTGTTTTGTCTTGTTTTTTAGTCTGTTTTTTGTTTTGTATCAGGTAGTGGGGGAGGATTTTTACACCCAACCTCACTGACTGCTTCCTTTTAACTGTAGAATGAATGGGTATGAGTGTGAGTGCGAATTGATGAAAGCACGAATGTTTGGAGTTGCTCGTAACTGTCGACTGGTATCTTTTTGCTAGTTCATGTTGGATTGGGGGCACCCCGGTCGCCTCACCCGCACATGGGCTGCACGGGACGGTCGTCTTCACCGACCGGTCTTTGTGCGGGGTGTGTGCGGGACGGGGCGGCTGGGTGGCAGCTTAATCTACGGAGTGCACGCAGAGGGTGCCCGGGGGGAGTTAAGAGTAAGATCGATGGGTCAGACATGCTCGCCAAGAGCGGTTCCAGACCTGTCGGCTGGAGGAAGAGGAGAAAAAAAGGCTGTGGTCACTACCTACATCTGCTAAGTTGAGGCATCTTACGTCAATTATTTTTGATGGATGTATATCTCTGTTAGTTACAACATAATCTATCCTAGACCTTTGTCCACGGGTATTATTGAATGTATATTTGTGTTGGTCTGTGTGGTCAAAAAAGGTGTTGTTTATTCGAAGTTCGTTATTCGTGCAGAAGTTTATCATCAGTTCTCCATTTTCGTTTTTGACAGTCTCATTATGTTTTTGTTTAATTCCAGATATTTTCCTGGAAATTTTTTAAAATGTAGTTTCTGATGGAAGTTATTAAATTAGTTTAGCAAAGTATTCATCTTATCCTCTGGTGCTGCAGTCAAACAGTCATCTATCTAACGATAGAAGAAATGTATCTATTTTATTTAGGATAATTTCTTCTAGGCTCTAGAGTTCAGCGTCGACATCCACCACATATTCGTGGACTTCAAAGCCGCATACTACTCAGTTAATAGAGGTAAACTTCTACTTGCTGTGGTAGAATTTCAAATACAGCTTCATCTTGTCCAATTAACTGAACTTACACTCACAGGAGCAGAGAGCATGGTAAAAATCCAAAACGATCTCTCAAGACCCTTCCATTGCAAAAATGGACTGATAGGGTGATGGACTATCGTGTCTCTTATTTAACCTGCCATTAGAAAAAATAATTCGAGAGTTCCAGATTACTACGAATGGTACTATCTTTAAAAAATCAGTACAAATAATTGTCGGATACGCAGATGACATAGACATCATAGGTAGGTCCACAGAATCTCTGACTGAAGCATTTCGGTCGTTAAGAGCATCTGCACAGAGAATGGGACTAAATATAAATTGAATTGAAAAAGACTGTATGACTTGTACACACTTCTAAGTAGGTCAAACCGACAAACAGGTGCATGTTCTCAAAAAAATTGATAGTGTGTAAATTTTTTTTTTATTAATTAGCTAAGTACTTTCAGCACATCACGTGCCATCATCAGAGCTTCGTCCCATAGGTATTGTTTCAATATATTTAAACCATTTCTTTGGACTAGTAACAATTAGAAAATTAGTTAGTGCAGATGTCAAATTAGGTAGTTTTTTAGTCGCTATCTAATTTGTAAACAAAGTTAGTATTTTAAGTCTCTCCTATTAAGCTATTAATATAAAAATTGAGTTTTGTCAGTGTCATCGGAAAAGTAATAAAAAAGAAGGAAAATTTGGAAAAAGAACGAAATTTGACTGAGTTTCCATTAATTAGTTGCAGCTAACCTAATTTGATTGATTTTTACTTCGAAACCTGGCAAGTTAAGGAGTAGAACAAGATAAAGAAGTTATTCCAAAGTAGAAGTTACCTTGTTCGAAACATTTTGGTGCCGAAACCCGGGAATCGAAGTAATTTAGAAGAGGTTAGCTGCTCTGCAAAGGAAAGAAACAGTCATTTTAAGTTCAAAGGTAAAATACTGTCTACAATAATGCCAGCAAGCAAAGGTGAAAGTAAGCGGATATCAGTTACAGTAAGACAACCAATAGTCAATTCAAGCCGAAGAAGGAAGAAGGTCATTATGCCTCAAGAGACAAACTCTCCGAGATAAAGGAAAAGATGGCTGAATTACAAATTAAGATCATAGAAGAAAAAGAAGAGGTTGAACGATGCTCTGAGGACTTTTCAAAACTGAAAAAGATCTCTCCAGAAGACTTGAGCGTAGGTGATGCTGAGAAGCTAGTCAATGTACAAAAAAACCTGCAAGAAAGTAAGAAGACATTGAGGTAGGTACCTTCAGCTAAAACTACAAGGCCTTCAATCGTTAAGTTTAGTTCAAGAAAGGAAGCTTAAGAATATTGAAGAGCTTAAAAAGAAAAAAGATGAAGCCATTTGACAATCAATCGCCGAAGACCAGCATTTAGGATTTGATGACGATGGTGAAGTCGTCGAAACCAATCATTCAAATGAAGTGAACATGCAAACTGAAGTGGAAGAGATACCACAAGTGAAGTGTCTACCAGAATAAAAAAATGTTCCAGTTGACCCAATCGTTTTGATGGCTCAAGCAATTTCACAAATGTCTGCTACACCATCCCATTTTCGCAAAGAAGAGAAGTTGCCAAAGTTTAATGGTTGTTCACAAGAGTGGCCACTATTCAAAGCTGAGTTCGATCGATCAACCAAAGAGTGCAAAATTGATAATTTAATCAATATTCGCAGATTAAGAGAAGCTTTGAAAGGAGATGCCTTGGAGACAGTTTCATTCCTGCTACCAAACATCGATATGTGGAAAGCATCATGAAGACCCTAGCCCTAGAAGATAGGTTTGGATAAACAAAGTTTGTGATTAAGGGGTTATTAAATAAAGCAAGAGCAGCCCCTTCTCCATCAGTAACCAAACCTGAAGCAACAATCAAATTCGGAATCGCCGTTCAAGCATTAGTGGCAAGCATCACATCCTATAAAAGTAGTCAGTATCTGTATTCTATTGAAATTCTAAGCACTCTGGTCAAGAAGATGTTAGAAATGGAAACTGAGTGGTACAGCTGGCTTCGACAAGACACCTCAGGAGAAGAAAATCTAAAATATTTTTCACAATGAATTTCTATAAAACAGTCTTTAGCGTATCTTGTGTCAACTCCCACTACAGCTTCTGAAAATGCAAATGACAAGGATAGAAAGAAAAAGCAGACTCATTTTGGAACAGTATCAACTAACCCCAACCCGGATCGAAAAGACTACTGTGTGTATTTCAAAATTGAAAATCATCATGTCGGTGATTATCGAAAGTTTTCAACATTACCAATTAAGGAAAAAGACGAGTTTGCAAAGAAGAATCGTATGTGCTTCCGCTGTTTAAAGAAAAATCACGCAGTCAAGAATTACAAATCAAGAATTACTTGCAAAGTTGAATGATGTAGAGGAAGGCATCATACATTCCTACATGATAATTCAAGATTCAATGAATTTCAAAAAAAAGATGAAGCCTTCCTTCAAGATCAATTAAAATCCTAACGGAACTACAATTTCCGTCATTGCTATGTTTGATACGGGAGCTCAAAAGACTCTCATTCTGGATGAAAATGTGAAGAAACTTAGTATAGATGGTAAATGGCGAGATCTTTCACTTGGATGGTTCAACGGACAAGATAACAGGGATCCATCAATAGGGAGTTTTTGTTGCTACGTAACGTACGCATCTCCGTATACGTAAAGCAACTAACGTGTCGTAGAGGATGAATGTTAAAATAGGTAGTTTTTGTAACTGCCTTAACGTAACGTAAAGAAAATCGTAAAGTCATTTTTAAATTCCGTTGACATTTAAAAAAATAAAACAATGTTCACACAATATACAATAATTAATATACAAATGTAAAAAAAGATAAATGAATGATGAAATTGTATGGTTTTAATTGCTTCTATTTAAATATAAAAATATTATTTTTCCTTAGGTTAAAATTGTTTTATTTTTGTTTATACCTACTTTTTAATTGTAAATTATTGTATACCTACATCAGAATTCCAGTAGGTATAATGTAAATAGTGTGGTAATATTTATTTGAAAATTTTACTGAAACTAGGTCATTTGTTTATCTAGTTATTAATTGTGGTGATCACTGTATTTCTTAAATTAATACAAGATTTGTTTGTTTTGCTTTATTAATAGACAACTTAAAAACAATAAAATTTTAAATCTATTATGAAGCTCCAATTTCCAATTACAAACACAGAATAATTTTACTCAAATAGACTAAACCAATAACCAATATAACCTTAAAATGTTTATAAACAGGTAGTACGCTGATGAAATGTTCATTTGGTAGGTAATCGGGCAAGATCCTCGTGTGCATTCGGTGACTTTCGGCTCGATAGGGATGCGTATGAACCTAACGTACCAGCCCGTAACCTTAGGTAATACGTATCGCGATACGGGAGTTCAACCATTAATGCGCAAGCGTATATGTCAAAAAGATGCGTTACGTTTACGTATTTGTGTGCACAAAAACTCCCTAATGACAACGAGAATAAAAATCTCAAGCGGCTTTCCAAATGCAAAGACTTACATTTTGAAGTGTCATACAGTCCCAGTAATGAACTTGCCGTCTCAGACCTATTCTGCTGGAGAGCTGAAGAAGAAGTATCCGTACTTACGAGGAGCATCATTCCCATTACTGACGAATGCAACCCCATCACTAATCATTGAAAATGATAGTCTCTCCTTGTTTTTGTCACGAGATTACATTGAACAATCTCCTGATCTACTAATTGCTGTGAAATCCAAGTTATGATGGATTCTGAAATGAAGAAATGTTAACTAGAAGAACTCAAGAAAATTTCTCTATCTTCACTTGCAAGAAAATTAGCAACGAGGATCTCTCTGAAATCATGAGTGACTTCATTGCAGCCGAAGATTGCACAACGTTCAAATCTGCGACACCAATGTCAAAAGAGGATGTGGAAGCTTTGAAGATTTTGGAAGAAACAACGATTAAGAAAGAAGGGCGTTGGGAAACAGACTTACTGTGGAAAAATGGTGTTCTACCTTTACCTTCGTCTGAAGAAATGGCAAGAAAGAGACTGTTAGCCATGGAAAGGAAAGCCGATAAAGATCCAGCTTTTGCTAAGCTGTACACAACCAATTTCCAAGAATATATCTCAGCTGGATTTCTCCAAAAGGTTAAAGTCGACCCTAATGAAACAGAAGACAAGCAATGGTACCTATCTCATTTCTTTGCCTTTAACCCGAGTAAAAAGCCAAGACTTATATTTGATGCAGCTGCAAGAAGTAAAGGAAAGTCATTTAATGATTTCGTTTACACTGGACCCGATCTGCTACAACTTGCTGCTGTTCTAATGAGATTCTGAAGACATCGATTTGCTATTTCTGGAGACATCAAGCAGATGTTTCACCAAGTCGCACTGAGGAAAGAAAATTCGCCTGAGCGACCAGCCCAGACTCTTTGGTATCGTGGAATGGATCGTCATCGAGAACCTGATTCGTATGAAATGTCAGTATTGTTTTTTAGATCAGCATGCTCACCGACCTCTGCAATCTATGTCAAGTACCTAAATGCAAAGGAACATATGGATCAATATCCAGTTGCAGTTAATTCTATCATCAAAGATATTTACATAGACGATTTCTTAAGTGGAGCTAAAACGGAAGAACAGGCTATACAAATGCAGAAAGAAGTTACAATGATTCATAAAAATGGAAGTTTTCCCATCGTCAAATGGAGAAGTAATTCGGTGAAAGTTACAAATGCAATTCCATTAGAGCTACGGGCGGAAGGAACGATCAAAATTTCATCAAAGTCAGATTTAAAAATTGAAAAAACTCTCGGAATTTTTTGGGATAAAGTAAAGGACTGTTTCAGATTTGAGCTAGATCCAAAAAGGATACCCAAGGATGTTCTGAAAGGACATAGGACTCCGACAAAACGTGAACCAGCAGGTTTCGTAATGAGTATTTTCGACCCGTTAGGATTTCTCACCCCGTTGAAAGTTAAAAGGATTAATCATTCTGCAGCTATGTTGGAAATTCAAAGTAGACTGGGATGATCAAGTACCAGACGTTATTGACATCCGCTTCAAAGACTGGTTGGAAGAACTTCGAGGAATTCCTGAGATTGAAGTTCCAAGATTCTACGATGTGGATTTTAGCACTTCACATATTTTGTAATGCTAGCGAAGAAGCGTTTGCAGCCGTGGCTTACGTACGAGGTCATTCGAGAGGAAGCTTAAGTGTTTCAATCATCGCAGGAAAAGAAAAGGTAGCAAGAGCCAAAGGAATGTCAACACCAAGATTGGAACTCGATGCTGCTGTTGAAGGAGCCAAGGTGAAGGCGTATGTGGAAAAAGCTTTTGGACAAGATCTTAACAGGCTTACTGTGGGAAACAGGCTTACAAGCTCTTGTCTATGGACTGATTCAAGAACTGTAATGTGGTGGTTGACTTCACGAATGGAAAGATTCAGCCAATATGTAACCAATCGGGTAAACCTTATTCTGGATTACTCTACGTTGGATCAGTGTAATTAGATCAACACGGAGGAAAATGTTGCCGATGATGCCACACGCTTAAGAAGTTCAATAAAGATGTCAACTTCTTGTCATTGGCTCAATGGACGCAGTTTTCTGAAATCGGAGGAAAATAAATGGCCAAGGATTTCGACATTACCAACCGCTGATGGTAGTCTACTTGAGAAACGGGCAATATCAACTTCATTCACGAGAAGGAGCCGTTATGGAAAATGTCTGTTCCGGATGCCAAGAAATATTCAACGTGGACTAAACTGATTATGAAAACAGCAAGCTTCATCAGATCTTTTCGATTTAAGATTCAAAAAATTGGAGAAGATAATATGAGCCTTGCTGGTGTGAAAGGAGCTGAGCTACTTTGGGTGAAACAAGTTCAACTGGATTGTTTTGCTGAAGAAATAAAACAGTTGCTCCAGAAAGGAACCGTCTCCACTAAAAGTAAGCTTTATCAATTCATTCCATTTTTGAATGAAAACGGAGTCATTGTCGCGGAAGAAAGACTAAGAAAGTGTGATAGAGTTCCAGATTAAATCAAGTTTCCACCCATTTTGGATGGAAATCAATCAAGAAGATTGAAAATTTAAATAATTATTTAAATTTCATTAATTTCACTATTTTTCATTCATTTGGTTGTTATTTGTGATTCATTTTAATTGGTTGTAAATTTCTTTAAGATTCATTAATCTTAGAGAGGGAGAATGTTTCAATATGTTTAAACCATTTCTTTGGACTAATAACAATTAGAAAATTAGTTAGTGCAGATGTCAAGTTAGGTAGTTTTTCAGTCGCTATCTAATTTGTAAACAAAGTTAGTATTTTAAGTCTCTCCTATTAAGCTCTTGATATCAAAATTGAGTTTTGTCAGTGTCATCGGAAAAGTAGTAAAAAAGTAGGAAAATTTGGAAAAAGAACGAAATTTGACTGAGTTTTCATTAATTAGTTGCAGCTAACCTAATTTGATTGATTTTTACTTCGAAACCTGGCAAGTTAAGGAGTAGAACAAGATAAAGAAGTTAATCTAAAGTAGAAGGTATCCTGTTCGAAACAGGTATAAATCCTTCATAGAAGAGAAATTACAAAACAACACATTGAAATGCATAGATACTGGGCAAATCCACAGATCTCGGGTATAAAAACCCTTAAAATTAATAAAATCACATCTAAATTCTTTCCATTTCAAAAAATGCGTCAATTCACACACAATGGTTTGACGCAGCCATGTTGTCTTTTTGAAATGGAAAGAATTTAGATGGATTTTATTATGCTAAAAAAGTGTAATTTAAAAATAAAAATCGACCTGTTTCGGGATTTTTTTCCAAAGTCGTCCATTTTAGAGAAAATGAATTTATTCCATAATTTTGCCCCTCTCTGTATATTTATGTATATAGGTATATGTATATTTGTGATATTGATATGGATTGTTATTGTTGTGCAATTGATTCTATCATTAAATATTTAAAGCTTATGTTGAAAAAGTTCTTACCGGTTTAATAATATCAGTTCTTTCAAAAAATCCATCTTTTCTTCTATTCCAAAATGTAAGATGACCTTTTCCATGAGTTATCATTAAATTATCATCTAAAGGATGAAAAACTGCTCCTGTAAGTTCTTCCTGTAGAGTCTACAAATATATAAGATAATGTAAATGGAAGTTAAATTTAGTTTTGCTTTTATTTTATCAAGAATAAAAATCTGTTAAACGCGGTAAAAATGAGTGGCGCACACGATATTCTAGCTACAAAAGAGCTGAAATGAATATTACGTGGCGCAAAAATGTATTTTCATTTTGATTGAAAATAAAATTATAGTTTTATTTTAAAAGATATTTCCATAGTAAATATTGCTATATTTTAAGTAAAACGCTCCACAAAAGAGCCTCACACTTCAAACTTTATCAAAGGTACACTTTTGCGGGGCGTTTTACTTAAAATTTAGCAAATCAGCTGTTTTGTAGCTGGAATATTGTGTGTATTTTTTTAAGTCTATGTTCATAAAAATGAATGTTTGTGTTAATGCCCTTTTCATAGAATAGAATTTCCAGAATCGCAAACTGTACATTATTCTGATCATGTGATAAGTGAGAAGAGGGGTTGCTCCCCGGCATTTTTTTTCTATTTTTTGGACAATCTGTTTTTTCTTAATTTCATACATGATGAAAAAATACATTCGCCGGTCCGGAACAAGAATGACGTAACTGCAAAAAGCCAAATTTCTCAGGAGAGTAAAAAAAAAACGATTTTTAAATATTTAAAATAGGAATTGAAAATGAGGAGTAATCGTCCTGGAGCATCGGTATGGCGTTTATTCTTAAAACGATGGCTTTTAGTTTCATCCCTATTGGTTCGAATTTATTTATCTTAATTTAATCCCCCCATTTTCAACCCTATCTACAGTTGCGTTATTATTCATCTAAACATTTTTAAATATTTAAAATAGTGATTAAATATAGAGTAACCATCCAAGAGCATCTGTATGGCGTTTATTCTTACAACGATGGCTTTTAGTTTCATCCCTATTGGTTCGAATTTCATTATCTTAATTTAATTCCCCCATTTTCAACCCTATCTACAGTTGCGTCATTCTTAATCTTACAATTTTTCTGTACAAAAAAAAAACAATTTTTAAATATTTAGTAGGTATACCATTCATTCTTACAGCGATGAATTTTATTTTTATTCCTGTATGTCCGAATTTCATTATCTTAATTTAATCTCTCCCATTTTCAACCCTATTTAAAGTTTCGTCATTATTCATTTGAAAGAAGGTCTAAAATGGTGCGTATTTCAATAACAACGCAACTACCCTGTATTGGCTCAGCACACAGCTACAGTTCTGTCGCTTTTTTATCATCTGTACACAGTATTTTCGAAGTTAATTACGCAATAAATAGGAATTGACAAAATTTGCAGTTACGTCATTCTTGTTACGGACCGGTGATATAAGTCTAAATTTTCACTTTTCTGTCACCAACCCCTATTTTTAACAGCCACCTAAATATTTACCTCTTCTATATAAATAAAAATAAATGTTTGTGTGTATGTCCTTTATAGAATCGTAAACTATTCATTTGATCATGTGATAATCTTAAGCAAAGTGGTTTTGCATGAGCCCGCGAAGGTTTTTAAGTTAGTACGACCAACCTAAGTGAAAGGGGGTTGCCCCCTGATATATTTTTTAGTTTTTTGGACAAAATGTTTTTTGTTAATTTTATATGATGTGGAACTCAACATATAGGCCTAAATTGTCACTTTTCTATCACCAACCCCTATTTTTTAATAGCCATCTAAATATTTACCTCTTCTATATAAATAAAAATGAATGTTTGTGTATATGTTACAGTTCAAGTTGATTATCCAGTTGGAGTTGACTCCAACTAGTTGGAGTCGACTCTAACGGCTGGTTTCAGTAAAAGTTGATTATAAATATAAAATGAAGATTTATATTCAACATTTACTAGTAAAAGTAGACTCCAACTAATAAAAGTATACTCTTCCCAATGCCATTTAGTAAAAGTTGATTCTGATTCACACAAACAGCCGATTCTAAAAATTAAATTAATGTTACTGAATATGTTCAAATTAGTCTAGGCTGTATCGTCGTCCCCGTTAGTGAAATTACTCCGATTCGAATTTTTTGCACAAACTTACTCAAAAAGAGGTCCTTATAACAAATCTACTGGGTGCCAGGCAGTACCTTGATCAATAAATTGTTTAAACAATTTTTTTAGACAAATTCACAAAAATAATTTTTTCACTTCGAACAATTTTTTTTAGATCATTTGAGTTATTCTGAGCAAAAAAAGGTATTTTGTGATTTTTCTCTAAAATTGATTGTTGTCGAGTTATACGCGATTTAAAATTTGAAAAATGCAAAAATTATGCCATTTGCAAGGCTTAATAACTCGGTTAAAATCCATTATTATGAAAGTCAGAAAGTGACCAAATCAAAGTTTATAGCCCCCTGTACAAGATCCAGCAGAAATTTTTGTCACTATTTTATTACTAAGCTTTATCTTTAATTATTAACAATGAGCGCTAAGTGCGTATTAGGCGGCCGTCAATGGTGAGTGCTCAAGAGATGCACCATTTGGGCCGTCCAATGGTGAATCTCACTCGCACTCACATTGACGGCCGCCTCAATACGCGCTTAGCGCTCATTGTTGATAATTAGAAATAATATCTTATTAATGAAATAATGACAAAAATTTCTTCAGGATCTTATAGAGGTAGCTTTAATCTTTGATTTTTTTTAGTTTCTGACTTTCATAATATACAGTGAGCACGTAAAGGTTGGAATAAATTCATTTTCTCGAGAATGGAGGATTTTAGAAAGAAATCCCGAAACAGGTCAATTTTTATTTTTAAATTACGACTTCTTGGCATATATACCATAGTACTGACGTCACCCATCTGGGCGTGATGACGTCATCGATGATTTTTTTAAATGGGAATAGGGGTCTTGTGATAGCTCATTTGAAAGGTAATTCAATTCTCTATTCAATAATATAACTAATAACATAATTTTTTACACAGGGTGCCCAAATTTTTTTTATTAAATTTACCGACAAAAAGAAGAATGCAAGTAATTTATTTAATTCAAAATACATTTTACTGCTCTCATAAAACAGAATAAAATGTTTATTTGAAAAATAATCATTGCTTTTCGCTTAAATTAAATGTTCAAACTGTCAAGAGGAAGGTGGGTGGCTGCTTTAATACTGAATTGAAGCAAAAAACAATATTTTTATTTGTCAAATACACATTATTTCCTGTTTTCTGATAGGAGTAAAATGTATTATGAGTTAAATAAATTACACACATTCTTCTTTTTGTCAAAAAATTTAATTCAAAAAAAATATTTTTTGGACACACTGTATAAATAATATTGTTAATGTTTATATTACTGAATAGAAAATTGAATTACCTTTCAAATGAGCTATCACATGACCCCTATTCTCATTTAAAAAAACGTAGATGACGTCATCATTCTAGAAATTAAATGTTACCTACTGGAAATAATTATGTTCAAATTGTGATATTTATATTCTAGGCTGTATCGTCGCCTCCGATAGGTAAATTATTCCAGTTCGATTTTTTTGCACAAACTTACTCAAAAAGAGGTCCTTATAACGAATCCACAGGGTGTCAGATGGTACTGTGGTCGAAAAATTGTTTAAACAACTTTTTTAAACAAACTCACAAAAAAAATTCAAAACGTTTGTTTTCTATACTTCCACAAAATTTATTATATCTAAGTGACTACAGCTGTTTCGGCGGAGTGCCTTTCTCAAGTAATATAGTTTACAATGTGTTTGCCTTTTTAATCTTCAACTGAAGAGGTTGAGGAGTGGGGAGCTGTTTGTCTCGAGTTGGTCATTCAGAATTATATCTGTATTTTTCAGTTTATTAATTTCCATAGATTCTAAAAAAGATAGCTTAAGGCCTTTATTTTGAATATGTAGAATTTGAAACTCTTCATTGAAAGAATGATTATGATCTAGAAGGTGAAGTGCGTATGTAGAAGTGTCTGTTTTTCTATTGTTGAATGCCCTTTTGTGTTCTGCTATCCGTTTGTCAAAAGTTCTGCCAGTTTGACCGATGTACGTTTTCGGACAGTCACCACAAGTTAGTTTGTACACACCACTCTGTAGTTGCTTTCTCTTTCGGCTTTTATTGTTCTTAATATATTTGCTTAAGTTGTTGTTAGTTCTGAAAGCTGGTGTTATTCCTTTCTTTTTTATGTATCTGGCTATTGTTGTTGTTATCTTGCCAGTATATGTGAGAGAGCAGAAGGTACTGGGTTCTTTCTGTGGTGGTGGATACACTAATTTCAGGGCTTTCTTATGGAGTTTTTGGTTTAAAATTTTGTTAACTGTTTGTTCGTTATAGCCGTTGTTTACTGCTATTTGTTTAATGATGTTTAGTTCTATTTCGAAGTTATTTTTTGTCATGGGAATTTCTGTCAGTCTATGTATCATGCTATGGTAGGCTGCTAATTTGTGTTGTGTAGGATGGGATGATGAATTGTGTATAGTTGTGTCAGTATGGGTAGGTTTATGATATATGGAGAACTCATGTTTGTTGTGTAGTCTGTAGATCTGTAGATCTGTAGATGTAACGATTTCCAGACTACACAACAAACATGAGTTCTCCATATATCATAAACCTACCCATACTGACACAACTATACACAATTCATCATCCCATCCTACACAACACAAATTAGCAGCCTACCATAGCATGATACATAGACTGACAGAAATTCCCATGACAAAAAATAACTTCGAAATAGAACTAAACATCATTAAACAAATAGCAGTAAACAACGGCTATAACGAACAAACAGTTAACAAAATTTTAAACCAAAAACTCCATAAGAAAGCCCTGAAATTAGTGTATCCACCACCACAGAAAGAACCCAGTACCTTCTGCTCTCTCACATATACTGGCAAGATAACAACAACAATAACCAGATACATAAAAAAGAAAGGAATAACACCAGCTTTCAGAACTAACAACAACTTAAGCAAATATATTAAGAACAATAAAAGCCGAAAGAGAAAGCAACTACAGAGTGGTGTGTACAAACTAACTTGTGGTGACTGTCCGAAAACGTACATCGGTCAAACTGGCAGAACTTTTGACAAACGGATAGCAGAACACAAAAGGGCATTCAACAATAGAAAAACAGACACTTCTACATACGCACTTCACCTTCTAGATCATAATCATTCTTTCAATGAAGAGTTTCAAATTCTACATATTCAAAATAAAGGCCTTAAGCTATCTTTTTTAGAATCTATGGAAATTAATAAACTGAAAAATACAGATATAATTCTGAATGACCAACTCGAGACAAACAGCTCCCCACTCCTCAACCTCTTCAGTTGAAGATTAAAAAGGCAAACACATTGTAAACTATATTACTTGAGAAAGGCACTCCGCCGAAACAGCTGTAGTCACTTAGATATAATAAATTTTGTGGAAGTATAGAAAACAAACGTTTTCAGTTTTTTATTGTTAGATAAAATGAACTTCCATCAAGTAACGGTCGAATCCATCAAAAAAAATTCATTTAGGACAATTTTCTTTACATCATTTGGGTCATTCGGAGCAAGGTCAAAAGAGGTCTATTGTGATTTTTCTGTAAAATTTATTGTTCATACTTGTTTATTGTTATATTTATTTCAAAATACGAAAATGACCATTTTCAAGGCTTAATAACTCAGTTAAAAATTATATTAGTCACCGAAAGTGACGAGAAAGTCACCGAAAGTCACGAGAAAGTCCGAAAGTCACCAAATAAAGTTTTAACGACCCCCCTACAAGATACTGAAGAAATTTTTGTTATTATTTTATTACTAAGCGGTTATTTTTAATTATTAACAATGAGCGCTAGGAGCGTATTGACGCAGCTATCAATGTGAGTGCGAGTGAAATGCACCATTGCACCATTTTGACATTTAAAAATTCAAACTTCTGTCAAACCACAAAAACACTTTTTTGTAATTTATTGCTCACATGTTAATGACAAGGTGAAAGTTCTTCTTCTTGTGGTGCTTTCTCCTTTAGTGGAGGTTAGCGACTACACTGGCAAATCTGTCTCTGTCCAATGCGGCTCTAAACAAAGATGTTGAATCAAGGCCGGTCCAGTGTATGATATTTCTAAGCCATGAAATCTGGCGCCTATCGGGACCCCGTTTTCTTACAATCTTACCCTGGATGATCAGTTGCGTGAGGCGGTACTTTTCGTTTCTCATTATGTGTCCCAGGTAGCTAACTTTTCTGACTTTAATGATTTTTAGCAGTTCCCTACCTGTACCTATTCTCCTCAGAACATATTCGTTGGTGGTGTGGGTTGTCCAAGGTATTTTCAAGTCACTTCTATAAAGCCAGAGTTCAAAGGCGTCCAACTTGTTCATCAGTATTGTGTTGTGTCTAGGCCTCCGTTCCATACAAAAGTATTGACCACACATAGTAATGCAGAAAACGACATCTAAGGCTGATATTAATGCTACTGTTACAAAATAAGCTTTTCATTTTGATAAACCCCTGTCGGGCTACCTGTATTTTCGCTCTTGACTTCTTGTTTATAATCAAGTTGATTGTTGAACCAGCAACCAAGATATTTGTACTGGCTTACGTATTCAAGCTGTTGGTGTTTCACATATTTATTGAAAGAGGTAAATTTTTGTTCCTTGATATTTTTATAACTTTGGTTTTCGCAGTATTGATCTTCATCCCCATTTTTTCACAACTCTCAGTATCCCTATCCAACAGTATCTGCAGACTATAGTCCGAATCAGTCATTAATACTGTGTCATCTGCATAGCGGATGTTATTTACTCTCTGACCGTTTATCCTGATTCCTTCTGAAGAGTGCGATAAAGAGTTCGCAAATATTACCTAAGAGTAGACGTTAAAAGTATGGGTGATAGCACACAACCCTGTCTAACACCTCGTTGCATTTCAATTGGCCTTGACGTATTACCATTGGTCTTTACGATTGCTGCCTGATTCCAATAAGTAGCCTCTATAATTTTAGAATCTCTTTTGTCGACTCCGATGTTGTTCAATCTTTCTATCAAGGTCTTGTGCGTCACCCTATCGAACGCTTTTTCAAAATCTATGAAACAGATAAAAAGGTCTGCTTGCTTATCTTTGTGCCAGAGTTTGAAGACAGAATATTGCTTCTCGTGTCCCCATACCTTTCCTGAAGCCAAATTGTTCTTGACCGGTGACCTCATCACATTTTTTATAATACAGTAGAATCTCGGTTATCCGCCATAAACAGGCCGATGGAAGGGCGAATAAGCAAAAATGGCGGATAATAGGGAGCGTTAAATCAAACACAAGTTGAGCCCTTGATGATTTCCAGTCTCCGATAGGAGTGGCACAAGAAGAAGAAGAAGAGAATCAGTTTAATTTTGACTGACATTGGACAATAGATAGAATGATTTAGGATGAACGAAAAAAACTAGCGATTTTCATCTGCCTTGCTGATGTATCTCGTTTTTATATTACTTAAATGGAGCGGCGGATAAAACGGAACGGCGGATAAATGAAGGGCGGATAACCGAGACTCTACTGTATATTCTGTTCTGTATGATACGCAAGAAAAGCTTTAGAATGTTATTTAATAGACTTGTAAGGCGGAAGTCCTGGCATAATTTGGCATTCTTCTTTTTAGGTAGTGGTATGAAGACTGATTCAAGCCATATTTTAGGGATAGTCCCTGTATTGTAAACATTATTAAATAGTCCAAGAAGAAGGTCTAAGTTTTCTCGTTAATTAACTTCAACAGCTCAGCTAGTTTTTCATCTTTTCCTACAGATTTGTTGTTTTTTAGTTGACGTAGAGCATATTCCAGTTCGGACTTCAGTATTGGAAGACCTTCGTCGTTAGTCTTCCCACATGTTTATTTGTTCTTCAGGGCTTGAAATCCGTTTGCCTTCTGCGTTGATTAGATTATTTAGTCCTTGTGAATATGTCGTGCTTGTGAATTCCTGAGTTTCTTATACAGATGGAAGTCATCATGTTTTTTTATATAAGTTTTCGATTTCTTCACATTGTTCTGTTATCCATTTTTCTTTTGCAATTTTTATTTTTTGTTTAATGGTTCTATTTAATGCTTTGTACATTGCTTTGTGCTGTTTGAATTTTCTTCTTTTATCCATTAAATCCAATATTTCCTATGTCATCCATTTTTGCTTTCGTGGTCGCTGTTTAGTGAGCATTTCAGTTGCCGTTGCAAGGGCGAGTCTGATTTCCTCCCGAAGGCGAAAGTTAAGGATGTTTAATTATATGAAAGTGTGCTAAAAAACAGTGCGAAAAATTAAAAGCCATTTAAAATACATTGTTACTTCAGACACACTTTAAGCCCTTCATGTACTGCTATCTATATTTACAATTTTCACACAATAAAACCTTTACTTACATAATATGAGATAAAGTAGATAAAAATTATTTTTGTGAATTTAACAAAAATTGGTTAAACAATTTTTCGACCGCGGTACCGCGTGACACCCTGTGTATTTGTTATAAGGATGTATTTCTTTGAGTAAGTTTGTGCAAAAAATCGAATCAGAATAATTAACCTAATGGGGACGACGTTACATACTCTACTAATAAGTAGTTAAAACGGTCAAGACAAAGAAACGCACACTCATCAAAAATGCACTTGAGATTCTCGTATAATCAACATTTACTGAATCGATCCAGGAGGAGTCAACTAGTACAAGTTGATTTAAATTTTTAAAATCAACTTTTACTGCTCGTTTCAGTTGGAGTTGACTCCAACTAGTTGGAGTCGACTCTAACTGAGAATCAACTTGAACTGTAACATATATGTTCTTTATAGAATCATAAACTATGCATTTAATCAACTTCAGCACAGTTGTTGTGCATGAGCACACGAAGTTTGTTTTGTTTTCGAAATGAAATTTGTCCGTCGCGCGGGTCGCGGCTAGAGAATCGACGAAATTAATGAATTAAATTGAGGTTATCATATCGTACGATTTGTGAAAAGTCAAAAACTGTCATTACACCAGTTAATAGGGAAAAAATTTAGATAAGGTGAGGCTAAAAGATAGATGAGGGATAAATGATGATAATTCCGTGAAGACGTACAGCTAATATTTCTTCTTCTTTTTTCTAAACAGTTACAAAAAATGAAAAACTCAGTTTTTTGACTATAAATCGTTTCTTGTACATTTTAGAGAAAAATGTTTCAAATAAATATTGTAGATCTTAAAAAGTTCTTTAACTTGGTGGGACAAGTATTAAAATATATAAAGAATTGACCGAGATAATTGTAAAAAACTCTTATTTTTGCACTAATTTATAAATGTTAATAACTGTATTTTTTGAACAACGATATTTAATTTAACTACTTTAGATTATGCCAATTAAAGGGTTATTTCAGTGTGCTAAATTTCAACCAGATTGACCAAATAGTTTATGAGTTATTCAATTTGTTTATCCCAGAGAGCAATTGTTTAAACAACTGTTCTTGCCCTAACAGTGACTCTAGAGATATTTTACAAATCCCAATCGATTATTTGAGACTTTAATTTTAAGATGTATTGAAAATGTTTTAAGATTTTATCAAAATTGTTATTAAAAAAACCGTCTGAAAAAGACCCTACTTTTTAGGTTATAAACAATTGGAATAACTTTGACAGTTTTTATGATACACGCTTGTATGTAGGTTCACTGAAAATCTGGTGAAAAAATATACTTTAAAATTGTAAAAAGAATTTTATGTGACCAATATAAATCAAGTTAGAATTTTTTTTTCAATAAATCATATTTCCATTGTTTATAAACATTAAGAGCTGAAAATTGAATGAGTTGTTTAAGAAAATCTATATTTTATGATCCACTTCATATATTGCATATGCGGTGAAAAAATAAAAAGTCATGACTACTCATGACCCGTTAAACTGATGGTATTCGTGAAACACCGCCAACGAATGTGAAGGTGAGAATAGCTTCGTTTTATTTTTTAGAATGGAATCCCAATTTAAAACAATTTACAATTAATTCAACTTTTATGTGCAGAGCTCAACAAATCTGGGTACCGAACTAAAGTAGCAGATGAAGATGCAGACGTATTAATAGTGCAGACATCTCTTTACGAACATACATATGAACCTGACAAGATCGTTGTAATAATTTGTAATGATACCGATATAATCATCATATTGACGCAACTCTCTGTTCCGGACAATTACATATATTTTGAAAGAAAAAAAAAAAAGCGAAAAAGGACAATCTATCTATCTATTATAGTTGTAATAGGTTTAAACAATCTCATATAAGAAAATACGTTGGGTTCTTCTTATATAGTTTTACTGGGTGTGATACAACTTTTTAGATCTGATAAATATTTTTATGACGAGAATGCTAACAAGGAGGACATAATGAAAAACGGATATATCATTGTTGCTTTGTATTCTGCTGCAATTGATGTTACATATAAAAAAAAACACAATAACATATTGGCATTAAATGAGTTACGATTTTTACAATTTGTAAGAAATACAGGGAAAAAAATTTGCGTTTATCATCAATTACAACACTGGTTAGGTAAAAAACTGGATGCTACCCATACCCAATATGGATAGAAAAAGACTGATATGGATTTTGAACCCATTTACACCTTATATTGTTTGACTCCTTAAGTGATATTAAAACAAATAGCATGTAAATGTTTAACGGGTTGCAAAAGTACAAGATGTGGCTGTAAAAAATATGGTATAAACTGTACGGATCTTTGTACACACTGTGCAGAGTGTGCAGTGGAAGAACAGGAGAAAAAATGTTGCAATCGCGCTGCAGTGGTTCTTGACGATGTCGAGTCAGACTTTGTAGACGATGAACTAACTGTAACTTGCCGAGAAGTTTAGAAGTTGTAGCTGTTCACTAGAATAATCAAATTAAAATTCATAAACAATGTTTTATTTTTTATTTTTATACTTATTACATGCCTACCTAGACAAATATTAATAGCTTCTTTCAATTAAATCATAATAAAACAAAAATTAATTTTTTAAAAACTATTAAGGACTTTTATATACTTTTAATTATTGCAATTAAAATAAATAAATATTGTATTGTACTAATTTATAATTATTTTATACTTATATAAAAAATATACTTTGTTTAATAAAATTTAAAGAATTTTTACGAAATACTTGTAAAATTCAATAACTTTTATAGTATAATTGAATCAATTGATTTTCACGGGATTTTCCCATTTTCCCGGAAGTTGAAATTTGCACAGTTTTTATTATTTTTTTGAGCTAACCCAGTTAAAAAAAGAAGGTTGCGCAAGCTATGGAAGGTGATAATTTATTGCAGTTTTTTTTCCAAAAAAGGAAGCGAAGCTCGAACAGTTCCCACCTTCACTTTCGTTGGTGGTGTTTCACGAGTACCGTCAGTTAACGATACCGTTATAATAATAAGTTTTTTTATTATTTCACTGCCTATGCAATCTATACACTGGATCATAAATTATAGATTCCCTTAAATACAATATGTTCAATTTTCAGCTCTTAATGTTTATAAACAAGGCAAAATTGATTTATTAAACAAATAATAATTTGATTCATATTAATCATATACAATTATTTTTACTATTTTAATATGTATTTTTCATCAGCTTTTCAGTGAGCCTACATGCAAACGTGTGACATAAAAACTGTCAAAGTTATTCTAATTGTTTATAACCTAAAAAGTAGGGCCTTTTTCAAACGGTTTTTTTAATAACAATTTTAATAAAATGTTAAATTTTTTTAATATATCTTAAAAATAGAGTCTCGAGTAACGGATTGCGATTTGCTAAATATCTCTAGAGTCACTGTTAGGGCAAGAACAGTTGTATAAACAATTGCTCTCTTGGATAAACAAATTGAATAACTTATAAACTATTTGGTCGATCTGGTTTAAATTTTGCACACTTAAATAGCCCGTTAAATAGCATAATTTAAAGTAGTTAAATTATATATCATTATGCAAAAAGTAAAGTTATCAATATTTATAAATTGATGCAAAAATGAGGGTTTTTTGCAATTATCTCGGTCAATTGTTTATATATTTCAATATGTGTCCCACCAAATTAAAGAACTTTTTAAGGTCTACAATATTTCTTTAAAACATTTTTCTCTAAAATGAACAAAAAACGTTTTTCATTCTTTGTAACTGTTTAAAAAAAAGAAGAAGAAAAATTAGCTGTACGTCTTCACGGAGTTACCATCAGTTATCACTCCTCTACCGTTTAGCACCTTCAAAACCCTGCTTAACATTTTTTCATGTTTTTTTACCTATTAACTGGGGTACATGGCTGGGACATGCCCAGACACAATAAAATACAATAACTATAACGAAAATATTACAGTGGAGCCGATAGGAAGACTAAAAAAGAAAGGCCCTGATCGAGATGGTTCTTCTTCTTCTCTTCTTCTTTTTGTATAGACATGACTCTGTTTGTTTTTTCAATGTGCCTCTAGTAAGTTGTCGTTCCATCGTTTTCGTGGTTTTCCCACTGATTTTCTTCTTATTGGGGAACCGTCCTTGGCTGTCCTGACTACCCTATTTGTTGTTATCCGGCTTATGTGGTCATTCCATTCTATTCTTCTGTTTCTTACCCAGTTATTAATGTTATCCACCTTGCATCTCCGTCGTATATCTGTACTTCTAGCTCTGTCCCATAGAGTCTTACCAACGATTTTTCGAAGGGTTTTCATCTCCGCTGTTTCGATCTACCTTTTTTTCCTCTCTGTGTCGGAACGTGTTTCTGCCGCGTATGTCATTATTGGTCTGATGACTGTTTTGTAAATTCTGCCTTTCATTTCTTTTCCGATATTTTTATTTCTCCATATTGTGTCATTCAGGAAACCTGCGGCTCTGTTTGCTCTATTCACTTGATTTTCCACTTCTGTTTCGAGCCTTCCGTAGCTAGATAGTGTGATGCCTAGGTATTTAAACTCCATCACTTGTTCTATTATCTGACCTTCCAGCTCCAATTTACATCTTATTAGATCTGCTGTTATAACCATGAATTTTGTCTTTTTGGAGGAAATTAACATGTTAAATTTTCTGGCAGTTATGTTAAATTGGTGCAGCATACGTTGTAAATTATCTTCACTTTGAGAGATTAGTATTGCATCGTCCGCATAGCAGATTATTTTAAGTTGTTTTTCTCCCATTTGGTATCCTTTTGTAGTTCTTACTTTTTTTTTTATTATTTCGATCATGATCATTTCCGGCTTCAATTAGATCAGTTAATTCATCTTCCACTTTTACTTTTATTGTGTTGTTCTGGAAGATGTTTTTAATTGTTTTAATTATTCCTAGAGGTACCTCTCTCAAGTATAACAAATGGATAACGTACTTTAATGTGACCCTGTCAAATGCTTTCTTAAGGTCCACAAAACATAAATATGCCGGTTTGTTGTATTCCAACGATTTCTCTTGAACTTTCCTCATTATAAATATAGCGTCAGTGCATGACCTTCCCGAGATGGTTGGTTGACGTAAAAGAAGGCCTGAAAACTATGAATGTGAGACAATGGATTAGAAGACCATAAAGGAGATGTAAATGGAAGGACATAGCCAGACAGGCAAAGACCCATCCATGGTCATGATGTCAAAAGGAAACGAATATTTTAAAAATACATACACCACTTAATTTTCACCCATTTATCACATACCCCTATTTTTTAATAGCCATATTAGTAATTTAATAATTCTTAACCGTGTTTGATAACCAACCAATTATCACTAGACCAGTTATCCCCGCCAGGCCACTACCGGTGTCACTTCTTACTTAGTAAACAGCAATATATTTGTTTATGTATCGAGCGCAGTTGTGAAGTTTATAATTGTCATTTTATTTTTTCAGTGTAATTCTAAATACTCTCATAATTATTTATTTCCTATTTTATCAATAACTAAGAAAATTAATTATATTCTGTTCATCAAGTACGTATGATGTAAATGTATATATTATCATTAAGGAGAAATACAAAGGAGAGGGTATTTTTATCCCGGGTAGACCGATGCATCGGGATGCGATGATTACAACCGCCATCGTTGTATATTTACGCAACGCAAAAAATATTGTTTATCAGAAATAATTAAATTGATTCTTTTATAGTTCATAATATTTTTAAGTATTTATTTGGTTTTCTGAACTTTGACACATTATTTATTTTTAAGGCGGTACGAAGTTTGCCAGGTCAGCTAGTATTTTATAAATTAAATGTATGAACTAGAATATAATGATCCTCTACAAGTTAAACGTTATAAATCACTAAACCATTATCACCGAATTGGTCTAATAGTTACGACGCTAAACTTGTAATCGGGCAATCTGAGTTTATTACCCAGCCATTACAATAATTTTTTTTAATCTAATTTTTTATGCCGATCGCATATATACTAAATTTATTTTCCTATCCGAAATATTTAAACGATTGTACGATGTACGTACGATTGTTGTATGTTGTCTACTACAGCACTTGGTTTTTGAACTCATCTTTGTGTGCTTATTATTTCACCTTATGTTGCAATATTTCAAAATTACAACGAAAACTCTTACAACAGTTAAGTTCATTCCGAACGGAAGTCACACTTTCATCCTTTATACAATTTAACATTACTTACGGCCACTTTTCCTAAAAGATGACCCCATTGCCACTGCCAAACAGATAAAATACTTTCTCTCCCTGCATCCACAGCTAAGACGTAACTTCCACCATTCTAAAAAAAATACATTTAAAACAAAATTAAGTGATTTTATAAAATATCTACCAATTGCGAAAACGCTACGGCTGAAACTCCAACTTCAAATTCGCCCATACCAAAAACATACAACGTTTGTAAAGTTTCCGTACTCCAAATTCTTATATGTGCTTGAGTTTTCCTATTTCTACCCGCTCGTTGACCTGATGCTACCATTTCCCGAGATGGATGTAAATCCATACTAAAAAGTATTAAAAAAATCTATCTTATTTCGTTTACATGAACGGGTGTTAAAGATATAGGCGCAAAATGTCGTTTTTAAAATGTTCAATGTGTTTTAAATGTATTAATTTTTTTTTCGAATTCTGAGTAAATTAATGAGTATTTTTGAAAAATGTAAACGTAGAATGAAAGCTTACGTTATTACCGAGGGCCGAAAGTCACTCAGAACTTCTATAGTGTTTATTTTAATAAGTGACACGGGTAAAAAAAAGAAAATTTAGTGTGACATTTAATTTCAAATATCTCATTCAAAAGAAAGTTTTTGGATATTATAAGGGGCTTTATTGGAAATTAATACATTTAAAACACATTGAACGTTTTGACAGGCGACATTTTGCGCCTATACCCTTAAGACACCATACTTATTTTCAAACATGTTATATTGTCGTTTAAATGTTTTCTAAAGAACCAAAAAATAAGGTGAAGCTATAAACATTGGGGAAACTATAGTCAAAATCTCAATGTTTTCGTGAATGTTTTGCTTCTTCAGGACTGAAAGAAAGAAAATACAATATTTAGTGATGAGCGTACTAATGACGTGCAAAATAACGCAAAAGATGGAAAACATATATTAAGTTGTGAGATAAAAAGAGATCAAACTAGTAGAGGTGGAAATTATCGATAATATAAACGTATAAATTAACATTACATGACATAGTTTCCCACCTTTAGACGTCTGGTTTCCCACCTTTAGAGAATTTTATAAAATACTCCTGTTACAGTGACAGTTGTCATACTCCTCCGATACGTTTATAGGTGGGGAACTATGTAATGTAATGTTAATGTGTACGTTTATATCGATAATTTCCACCTCTACTAGTTTCATCTATTTTTACCTCACAATGTATTATGTTTTCCATGTTTTGCGTTGTTTTGCTGGTTATTAGCGCGCTCATCACTGTGGATGGCCATGTATCATAAGCGCGGCTAAACTCGCGCAATTGACTCACCAGCGTTGCATACACACGCTCTCATGCTACCTACCACTTCCTTTCGACGCACGGTGGAGGTGGATCACCGACAACGATATAAAAGGACCTTCGCCACAATAGAGAGTAGAATTCTGCCAGAGTGTTGATCTGGGGACTCCACTGGCCGAAAGATATTGACTAGAGACCAAAGGGGCTCTTAAGACTCATTTAAAGTCAAACCTTCCTGGTGCGGCGATTAAGTATTGATTAAACGCCGAACCTTTCCTTACCGGATCAAGTGTGATTGATATATCCCATCTCTATTCGGGTCTAGGACGTTTCATCGCTGCCAGTTCATCGCCGCCGTTTCGATGCCGCCAGTTTATCTCCGGCCGATTCATCGCCAGTCAGTTAATCGATATCTAATATATTTCCGAATTTTCGACAGTTACATTTATTATTTATTTTTAGTATTAATTAGGAATTCTAGGAAATGCGAGATATTACCATTTAGTATGGTATAACTAGATCCAAACCCAGACATCCAAAGTGAAAGTTATCCTCCAACACCAAATTGTTCTATATGGTCCACATAATGTTCAGAAAAAGTCACACCATTTTGAGCGTCTTGTTTGGGGGGGGGGAGAGGGGGGAGAAATCGGTAAATTCGTAGTTTATTAAGTTTTTCGTCAATATTTCTAAAACTATGCGGTTTAGCATGAACAACCTTCTATACAAAAATGTTCTACATTAAATTTTAAACCAAAAAGGCCCTATGTATAATCTTTCTAAAATGAACGGTTCCAAAGTAACGGAGGTAGTATATAGTATAATTGGTCCAAAAAAGGCCTAACCCAGACATTAAAAGTAAAAGTTTTCCTCCAACACCAAATTGTTCTATATGGTCCAGATATTGTTCAGTAAAAAGTTACATCATTTTGAGCGTCCGGTTTGGGGGGGGGGGAGATGGGGGGAGAAATCGGTAAATTAGTAGTTTTTTTATGTTTTTCGTCAATATTTCCTAAAAATATTCTTTAGCGTAAACAATGTTCTATACAAAAATGTTCTACATCAAATTTAAAACAAAAAAGGTCCTATACATAATTGTTATAAAATCAACGAATCCAGAGTTATGGAGGGTGAAAAGTGGAGGTTTTCGATACTTATTATACTTATTGGGCAATTTATAATATTTTTACTGATTGAAAGAAATTTTCTTTAACAGGATTTGCTATTTCAGTGGCCGATGGTATGTTAGTGATAAGCCCTTGAAGAAACGTCAACCTCACCACCCAAAATCATCATCAATTGCCCAAAAAATATAAAAAGTATCGAAAACCTCCACATTTCACCCTTCGTAACTCTGGAACCGTTGATTCTATAACAATTATGGATAGGACCATTTTTGCTAATTTTATGTAGAACGTTTTTGTATAGAACATTGTTTACGCTTAAACATAGTTTTAGAAATATTGACGAAAAACGTAAAGAAACTACTAATTTACCGACTTCTCCCCAATCTCCCCCCCAAACCGGACGCTCAAAATGGTGTAACTTTTTACTGAACAATATGTGGACCATACAGAGCAATTTGGTGTTGGAGGAAAACTTTTATTTTGGATGTCTGGGTTAGGCCTTTTTTTGGACCAATTATACTATATCCTATTTCAGGAACATACGCCTGTTTTGGATTACTTCGACAACGAATATTTTACTGTGCAAAATAAGAAGAACGAAAGTAAATTGCAAATTACATTGTTGTTTATTGGAATAATTATTAGCGCCATTTACTTTCGTACTTCTTATGTTGCAAAGTAAAATATTCGTTGTCGAAGTAATCCAAAACAGGCGTATGTTCGTGGAATGGCCCATATACTACCTCCGTAACTTTGGAACCGTTCATTTTAGAAGGATTATGTATAGAACCTTTTTTATTTCAAATTTAATGTAGAAAATTTTTGTATAGAAGAGTGCTCATGCTGAACCTCATAGTTTTAGAAATATTGACAAAAAACGTAAGAAACTACGAATTTACCGAATTCTCCCCCCTCTCCCCCCAAACCCGACGCTTAAAAAGGTGTGACTTTTTTCTGAACATTATATGGACCATATAGAACAATTTGGTGTTGGAGGATCACTTTCACTTTGGACGTCTGGGTTATGTCATTTTTTCAATCAATTCTATCATACTAATTCCCGTTGCCATACTTACAGCCGGTTTCCGAAACGTTATTCAAATCTCCGATCATCTAATCGGCTGTCAGGTTTGATCAACTGTTAACCTGTGATGGGTTTCTCAAACGCCAATAATTGTAAAATTGCATGATCATAGATCATGTAATCGATGATCTGACATACGATTTGGTAGCGATACTGTCACAATTGGCTGTTATCCTTCAAAATTTCAATTATATTAACCTCTAAGTCCAAACTTGTATCTTTAGATTCTAAAAGTGCATTCTCTCTTACGTACTGTCACTTTTGTTTGGAGCAAGAATTGAACGAGGGCATTTTAAAAATGAAGCTAGGTAATGTGACGAGAGTTGGAGATATAAAACATTTTATTTATGATCTATAATATTTTATAATCGTATTTTTATTTTTGGTCTATATATTTACTTTTTATATTTATTTTTAATTTATTTACCGGTTGTTTTATTGTCTTCAAAGTTTAGCTATAATTTCTCACACGTTTTCCCTCTTATTTACATCGCTATAATCATTATGTTCTGCTTTTTAGAGCTCTGGCCTCTCAAAAAATAACTCTATGAGTCTAGCATCCTTGTTATCTTACATTTTTAAAAGAAAAAAAATATAAATTATATAATCAAATATAAAAAATGTCCGAGATATCCATGTTCTGCAAGTTAAATAAATATTTTAAATTATTTCTTCCATAAAAAAATCTTATTTTTATTGAACAATATGATTTATATCATTTATATATGTGTTATTTGACAATTTTTCCCGGTATTTGTTAATTACAGTAATTAAAAAACTAAAAAAAAACTCTTAACAGCCCGTTAATCGACGGATAGTCGCAGATTAGGTAACAGTCCATTTTTACCGCCGTTTGACAAGCGAAACTGGTTAATCGACCTTTCCGAGACTCAAAACACTCATGATCGGCTGTTAACTAACGATTAATCTTTTGTCAGGTGATCGACTGTTGTTAAAACTAGTTTGGTTGACGTTTCTGACGCATTTAATCTATTGTTAATCGTCGATTACATAATTTTTGAGATGATCATCCTTTCGGAAACCGGGCGTTAATATTTTAAAATACTTTTAAATTTTTATAATATAAAATATATTATGATAATCTTTTAAATTTCACGGTCAACATTTAAAACCAAGAGAAACTGTTTCTTAAATTCGAAAAGAACCCAAAATTTCTGTACAAAAATTTAGGGGAAGAAGAACAGTAAAATTTTTAATCTTTTTAATTTTCAAAGGTTTTGAACTGAATTTAACGTCGTGTCGTGTCATCTCCCATAATACAAAATCAACTGACTAACTGGCGATGAAACGGACGGCGATGAAACGGACGGCGATGAAACGGACGGCGATGAACCGGCGGCATCGAAACAGCGGCGATGAACCGGCGGCGATGAAACGTCCCATTCCGTCTCTATTCTATAGCCGCATCGACCGTCCTTCCCCCTTGATGTGTTTGCATAATAAAAGTATCGCATCGTATTGTCACATCAATTAACTGTATTTATTTGTTCGCAGGTAATTAACAGTGTCTCAAGCAAAAGGTTTATAACCAATGTGTTTTGTTTTGCCTGTAGAAACTTATGCAACAGAGACTTTAACACTGACGCAAAAATCCGCAAATAATCTCAGAGTTACACAACGAGCCATGGAACATGCGATGCTGAACGTGAGCTTTCGAAACCACATAACAAACCAACAAATCAGGCAAAGATCAGGAGTTAATGACGTCATCGAAAGAACTACGACGCTAAAGTGGAACTGGGCAGAGCACTTGGCTAGAACATAAGATGGATGGTGGACACGACGATCAATGGAATGGAGGCCCAGAAACTATAAAAGAAGCCCAGGACCACCACCGACTTGATGGACCGACGACATAAAAAAGTGGCGGGAAACTGGTTACAGGCGGACCAGTGTAGAGAACTTGAAAAGAACTGTGGGAGGTCTATGCCCAGCAGTGGATGAGATTGGCTGATTTATGACGATGAATCAATAGTGGGTCTTGGTATTATCGAAACCTTCGCCGGGATTGAGATTCTCAACCAGTTTTTTGAATCTATATTTTGAAGAAATAATTAGGGCCGCTTTGGATGACTAGGCGGACAAATAGGCTAGGCGGAGAAGTAATCAACAATATCAGATATAATACAGCTTTTCTTGTAGAAAAGCCAACACACGGTGCAGTATCCTGCGTGAGACTCCGTATCTGTTAGCTACGTAAACCTAACTTCTTTCATCCTGAATAATAATAAAAATAGTTGCAACAATTTCTGCACTAAAACTTGAACTTGTCAAGATTTGACACATACACGATATTAAACATTTTTGACGTCTACAAACAGAAATGTCATAATAAAAACAATTGAACGTGCGTAGCCTCCTTGTAACACTGAAGTAAGTCTAAGAGGATAACTTCAATATCGTTGAGATTTTCTAACAATATCTGAACAATTCAATTTAAATGACATTTCTCGCAAACTACTATTTTTAGGGATTTCTGCTTAACTGTGTTCATTTTTTGTCAAATTTGAAAAAAGAACTAAAAAAAAATCAAAGAACTTCCTGTCAGTGTAAGATATAAAAGTCAAAGGAGGTATATCTATTACCATTGTATATCTTCAGTATGTCCAGTATAGTGCCTTTGTGTTTCCTCATCTCTATCGTACATAACAGCTACGGCAGCAACAAAATAAAGTAATTCACCTGTTGGGAGAACCCAAAGGTTCCTTCTAGAATCTGTCCCTCGGTAACCATATCTGTTAAAATTTATTAAGAAAAATTTGCGATAAATAAACTACAACTTTTTACTTTGTTCATAGTTTTATTTTCAAATTCAAACTAAACCTTTATTTAGATTTATGTTTATAAAGCTCTCACTTGAATTTCAAAGTTGACATATTATCCTAACGTTTTTTATAATTTTCTAAAATAAGGATATAAAAAACCTTATTACATAAGTGTTTTCCATACTTTTTAATTTGATAATTTCACCCTGTATTATTTATAATAGTTACTACTTGATATAGTTCGTTGAAGTTAGGTTGTTAGGCAGCTTTCATTAAAGATAAAGCTTATGGACTAGGAACAGGATCACTACAGGAACCGTTTGTGATAACAATATGAGAAGACCCTGCTTTTCAGGGCGACGACCAACTCAGTCACGCAGGTAAATCTACCTGAGGAAAAAAAGCTGAGACGTTATGAAATAAAGGATGTTGAGTAAGAGAGTAGGTACAGCTGGTTCCTAAAAAAGTGATTCGACTCTTAGTAAGATTTGATCATTTTGAGCAGTGTACTTGATTGGTTTGACATTATATTATATTTATTATGACATACAATATCAATTTATTATTGACAAATAATAAAATTAACAAACAAACAATAAACAACTGACTACATATTATGTTAATTCATAAATTGTAAAAATTATTAAGGTCTAAATTTTGATATTATTTGAATTCTTGCAGTTTTCGGATCTTCAAAAGCATTCTCTTCTAATTTCTCCAAAAGCGTACGATCATCATGAGCGGTAAATACTTTTGGTCTACTTTGGATATATAAAGTGAAAATCAAGTATACAGTATTTATGACGCAGTTTGCCGGTAGAAAAAGTGTGCGGTTTCTCTTGGATTGTGTAGCTGCGCCTGATCTTTATCTATTCCAGTTCCTGTCGTATAAGTCCCCATTGATGTCTGATTCGGCCCCAAATTTCGTCTTGTCCTCATTGCCTTGAATTGAAGATTGAAGCCATGCCCCTCCCCGCCTCAGGTCAAGGACCCCGGTGTTTTGTTTTGTGTAACCCGTGTGACATTAAAAGAAAGGTATGATGCGTTTTTAAATTTTGCTAAATGCCAAGTGGATAAACTGCTGGTAAATAATTAGATTTTTTTAATAGTGTTTTCAACATGGTAATTTTTTTATAAATAAAATAAAATGGCAGTGACTTATGACATCTGTCACAGTCAAATTTTGTTAAGTGCGTCAAATTTTAATTTGACATATACTGCCCAACAAAAAAAAAGGATTTGTAAAAGGTTAATTATTCGGAATGTTAATGTTAAAACCAGTCAAAGTTTTGTAAATTAGTAGTCATGTTTGTAATAACTTCATATTGAAAGTATTTTTTTTTAATAAAAACAAAGTTTCTAAATGTTTAAAATAAACGTTTTTGAAAATGTACCTTTTCTTTCTGTAACTGGCGCCCCACGTTGGGTGCCATTTGAAGCGTTTTACATGTCTGCTCTAATGGGGACAGGGACATACTAACTACATAGATACTGGGGGGGGGGTCGAAATGGGGCTAGTAGAAGGAACAGGAATAGATAAAGATCAGGCACAGCTACACAATCCAACAGAAACCGCACACTTTCTCTACCGGCAAACTGCGTCACAAATACTATATACTCGATTTTCACTATATATATATATATCCAAAATAATGAGGTTGAAACTTTCTACTAGTATTCCATAATATTCACAGGACAAGTTGCAAATCCTTCACTTAGTTTAACATAACGACGACAGCCTCAAGCCGGTAGAGGTACCTACGGCTTCCGGAGTTCCACGGGAAAGATCCTTACGCTTCAATGGTACTTGTAGAACTAAACTGCGCTTCGCTCTGAAGACACATATCGAGAAAAGTACCGCGCAATTAAAGCGCTATTTTGATCCTTAGAGTTGCTTATTTGACAAAAACTCAGTTACTTCAGATGGACTAAACCATTTTTTCAAGGGGAGTTGGGGTACTTTCAGATGGACTAAACCATTTTTTCAAGGGGAGTTGGGGTACTTTTCAACGTTACGCAATATTTTGTAATGCTCTAAAACTTTCAAACAGGGACGGCTTTAAAATATTTATGGTATATTATTTTATAGAATAAATTGGAAAAATAGATATTTTTTGGGAATTAGGATATTAAATTTATGAATGATATTAATAAAACATTGTGGCAGAAATCCATCTGCTACAATGTTAGCATTTGTGACAACAATGCCAGAAGACTCTGCCTTTCAGGGTGACGACCAACACAGTCACGGATGTAAAGATGTCTAAAGAAAGTACTGCAGTTAAATTGCTCCTTTTTTTAACTTGACTATACCGTACTAATGACGACTAATGAGTCAGAAACACGTGTCTACGGTTGCATTCCATCTTTATTAAATATTTTAATTTTGTATTCACATTCACATTGCGAGTTTTTTGCCAATGATTATCCCTGAGTATATTTATAATTGTACTCGCTTACTCAACATTCTTTATTTCATAAAGTTTTGGCTTTTCTTTCCTTAGGTAGCTTTACCTTCGTGACTGTGTTGGTCATCGATTTGAAAGGCAGGGTCTTCTGATATTGTTGCCACAAATGGTAACATTGCCCCTGTAGTGATCATTTCCCAAGTTAACTTGCTCCTTTTCTAACTTGACTATACCATAGGTAATGATGACGACTAACGAGTCAGAAACACGTGTCTACGGTTGTATTCCATCTTTATTAAATATTTTAATTTTGTATTCACATTCATAGTTTTTGCCAATGATTTTCCTTGTCTATATATGTATTTAGTTGTACTCGCTTACTCAATATCCTTTATTCATAACGTTTAGGCTTTTCTTTCCTTAGGTATATTTACCTTCGTGACTGTGTTAGTCGTCGCCCAGAAAGGCAGGGCTTGTGACATTGTTGTCACAAATGGTAGCATTGCTCCTGTAGTGATCCTTTCCCTAGTCCCTAAAATAGAAATCAATTGAGTTGTCAAATCGGTTTCGTTTTCGGTCAGCTAAAAATGTGTACTTCGCGCGAGCGAGTGCGAAAAATTTCCCCATTTTTCTCTGAGTTCATTATTTTTTGCAGAGGTAACCTATTCGGTTTTTAACCGGTTATTATTTTAAAAACTTAAAACATGTTATAGCCGGGACAAAAAAAAAACCGATTATTGTGGAGTAAAAAACTGGTTTTAGGTTATAACCGGTAGGTTTTTTTACCATCCCTAGTTATTAGTAAGAAATAGTATATTGTATAACAAGTGAGAAAAAAGAGATATTTCTCACGAGCGCAGAAGTTTGTTGGCACGACCTGAGGCACGAGGCGAGTGCCGCAAATCAAGCGAGGGAGAAATATGTCATTTTCTCATGCGTTGTACACTGTACTTTTTCTGTGGATGCGGTTTTGTCAAGAGTTCAAACTTTAAAATTAAATAATTTAGGTGCTTTTTTTGGTATATTATATGTATAAATTGAAATAAAACATATATACATGTAGATATTTAATATTCTTAAAATTTTACGTACGTTATTTATTTAAAATTCCAATTACCAGTTATATTTGAACAGTTTTGAAAGGTATTTCCTGGTAAGTTTTGCTTCAACACATTTTGTTTGATAACATTAATTGTGTTTGTATTGTACATGTTATCATGGAAACGGAGCAGATCATATGTATGTAAAACCGTAGGAGAACCCGTGAGAAAAAATATTTCTCACTGCAATGGCCGACTTTTCTGCGAGAGAAATTGTTCGTTTTGAATGTATGTAAGTAGTGAGAGGAGTTGCACATTGTATAGCATCCAAAGAAAAATCATGTTTGTAGTATATCTTGCTTTAAGAAATCCTTCTTCCATTATTATTCTACTGTTTACTTATATAGCTAATATAGCTAATATTTTATAAATGATATTATCACGTCTAATGATTTCGTTAAACTCTATAATATTATGCCACGTTAATTGACCTCACTTTGGGAGTGGCGGAGGTGCCTGGTGTAGAATTTTGGTGGAGGTGTCTTTATTTGCATATGTAGATTGGTACTAGTGCGGCTTTGTAGCACATTCCATCTTCCTTTAAAATTTTCTTTATTATGCCTATGATTTGTATTTTTGGCAATATTTTTTACTTTTTTACATTTTCTGCAATTATTTAATTTTTAACTCAACTCTTCATTTCTCACGTCCGGCGTCCGTGTTTAATATATTTTTTCCGCCCTCGACAGCAATCTCTAGTTTTTCTTCGTTCACGTATTTTCATATTTTTCCATATTTTTATTATTTTATTTTTCTTTAATGAAATTGCGTTGACTATCTTTTGTGTGTATTGTAATTTAGCTAATTCATTTTATTATTTGTTTTATATTTCTATACACTCTTTACGATCTCTTTATTTTTACAGTTTCTTTACAAAAATCTTTATTAGAATCTTTTTTTTGTACACTTTTGGTTTAGTGATATTTCAGTGAAATTTTTTGGTTTGTAATATTGGGCTTATTTGCCTTGTCTTTTTTTCCTCTTTAAGTTTTCTTGTAATCTTCCACCAGTATTTCTTTTATATTTTGGTATTTTTTCCTAAAGTATCTGTACTTTAGTAGTCATGTTTTTTTAATGCACCTATAAATTTCAATCAACTGTTTCGTTTTTCTTTTTAAGCGCATACCAACCAAAAGAGTGTCCTTAATTTTTATGTTAGGTATTAAATTTTTTTAACAATACACTCACCGGCACAACTAACCGCCCACCTTGTATTTCTTCCAATTTGCAGAAATTGTCATTCTTGGACCACATTTTATGAAATATACGGTGAGAACTACCTTCGATGATAAAAAAATAATAAAATTATTAAAAAAAAGTTGCTTATTAAGAGGAAACAGTAGCGATCAACAGGTAGCGAAAACGCGTTCCAAGATTGCGACTGTAATTTTGAATATTTTTTCGAGATATTTGGCAAACGTATTCGTAATATAATAAAGAATGGCGGTACAGAGCCCAATTTGAAAAATATATTGATATGTGGAAATTACTCTGTAATTAAATACAATATTAAAAAACAAGCCTATACCGCCATTAAGAAGAACAAAAAAATACACTTTCTTCAAATAAACTTTTTTATCCGATTCCTAGATTTTGTGTCATTTTGAAACTAATAATGAAATAAAAATTTTTAGTAGTTCCAAAATGACAGAAAATCTAGGCATCAGATAAAAAAGTTTATTTGAAGAAAGTGTATTTTTTTGTTCTTCTTAATGGCAGTACAGGCTTGTTTTTTTAATATTGTATTTAATTACCGAGTAATTTCCACATATTATATATTTTTCAAATTGGGCTCTGTACCGCCATTCTTTATTATATTACGAATACGTGTGCCAAATACCTCGAAAAAATATTCAAAATTACAGCCGCAATCTTGGAACGCGTTTTTGCTACCTGTTGATCGCTACTGTATCACATTACGGCATGCTTAGTAAAAATCATATGTTTTAAAACATCTTAGAAGAAATATGAGCATTTATAATATTTTTTTAATATTTTTCTTAATAAGACTATGATATGCACAATTATATTTGTTTGAATTTTCTTCTAAAGAATTAAAGATTTTTAAACATTGCGTTTTTGCAAGAATCCCTTGATAATAGACTTTTTCTTTTCAATAATTTTTTGTTTTCTTTTCCTCAGAGGTAGTTTTCACCGCATCTTTCATAAAATGTGATTCAAGATTGTTAATTTCTGCAAATTAAAAGAAATACAAGGCAGGCGGTTAATTTTGCCGGTGAGTGTATTTTCATTGATTAAGATTCATGTTATAAAAATCAAGATATAACTACGTTTTGCATTAATTAAAAAAGTAGAGCAACTACGCAAATTTGCATTTAATCTTCAGAATGTAACTAGTGAAAGTGCATGTTATTCAGTAATTTCGAATATGATACCAAAGCGTGTGTTATTTTTATTTCGTTTAATGAACTTCTAAGTGCAGTAAAGTTACTCTAATTATGATGAAAATTATGGCCTTTGCTGTAAAAGCTAAAAATTGAAGTTTTTAAAAAAGCAATTTTTTTACATAAGATTTGCATTTCGTTTTTAGGTTTATAAATAATTATCGATTTTTTTCCCGAGTGACACTTTGACAGTTTTAATTTCATGACCCGAAGATGAGTGAAATTATGTCAAAGTGTCACGAGGGCAACAATTCGATAATAATTTTAGAGATCGAGTGTAATTCGCCAAGATTATTTCATGAATAAAACTGTTTCTTTAAATCATTTAAACTAATATTTTATTGATATCTTCACCTGAATATTTGCTAAACCTGTTTCTTGGTGTTCTCTGTGACAAGTTGTAAAACATTAATTGTCATTAAATGTTACTGAATGTTCATTTTTGCGTAGTAAGGAAGGGCATCAATGAATATAGAAAGACTAAATATATAAAAATAACTAACAAAACAAATATACAAACAAACATACATTTGGGAAATGTACCGAGAGAAAGGGTTGATAATTACAAATACCTGGGAACCTGGAAAAATAAGAATAATTCTCCTAGTTTTCGATACTGCAATATGGAATTAAAAGCTAAAAATTGATGCAAGAGCATATAAATAAGGTACAGTCACCTCAAATGTGGTGTTACGATGCTTAGAATATCATGGACATAGAAGAAAACGAACACGGAAGTATTGCGAGAAATGTGCAAAAATGCGAAAAAAAAAAAAACAATAAAAATAAGAAAGTTACAATATATAGGACATGCAATGAGGGGACAGCGATATGAAATGCTAAGATTGATAATACGGGGAAAGATAAGAGAAGAAAGGAGTATAATAATATTATGAAGAAGGAAAGTGTTACACTTAAAACATTTAAGGGACTGGTTTAAATGCAGTTCCATAGAACTCTTCAGGGCAGCAGTATATAGAGTAAAGATAATATGATATACAACCTATGATTGGGAGACGTCACTTAAATTCAGATGCGGATATGGGAAATATCCTAAAATATTCTCGACAGACTTTGCGGTGACCATTGAGTGAAAAATGAATTTCAAGTTAGTATGAAGAAAATTGAGAAATGTATGTACGATGTAGTAACACATGGTAGGGGAAAGGAACAAAATGCAAAATTTTGACGCCTGTCAAAATTTTGAATGTGTTTTAAATATACAGTAAGGTCTCGTTTTATGCGGTGGATACGTTTTATAGAAAAGCGCATATAAAAAAATCGCATTAAAAAAGACTTGACTTGCACTGAAAAAGTAGGGATACGTTCCGTAATTTTCTAAAATCACATAAAACCAAACGGTTTGTCCACCAAAATTTCAAATAAAATCGTAAAAAAGAAATAAAAAAAATAGACTTACGATATTGAGATGGCAAAAACCTCTTCTAATGAAAAGTAAAACTTTACGACACTTACTTTAAACGTTTCAATGCAGAAATCAAAATGTGCTGCATATAAAGCCGCGTCCTCATTGGTAAATTTTTACGAGCGTATTGAACTAATGGTTTGTCGCCAAAATTTGCGTCGCGAATTTAATTGCTCAACCATCGAAAATCTGTTTATCGTTCGTTCACACTGCAAACCGTATGCGACGCAAATTATTTTATCTTTGCTCAAAAACCGACAACCGATGGAGCATACGCGTTGTGTGCGTCGAAAATTATTGCATCCGATGTATGCGACGAACACGTCCTAATTAGCACAATTTACCTCGAGCACGCAAATATTTGCGACGAGCAGCTGGCTCGATGCAAATTTTTACCAGTGAGGACGCGGCATAACGTCAACAGTCGGAGCATGTGCGTGTGTGCGTCGAAAATTCTTGCGTCCGATTTATGCGACGAACACATCCACATTGGCACAATTTACCTCCAGCACGCAAATAATTGCGACGAACAGTTGGTTCGTTGTAAATTTTTACCAGTGAGGACGCGGATTTATACTGCAACTTAAATTCAGACAAAATTTAAGCTAGTCACTTGTAAAAATGAATGAAGCACCTCTAAGAGAAAATTTAATTTCAAAACAACTACAGGTTATACCTTTCAATGTGAAACTCATAATGATGTCATAGCGACATCATGTAACAAGTGGAATCCAAAAAATCAAATTTCAAACGCTCACTTTACTGATATCTGGATGTGAATAGTTAATAATATTAATTATAATAGTTATTAATAATAGAAATTTTTGAACGAACTACAAACCGCACAACTTCAAAAGTGCATTAAAAAAATCCGCATAAAAAGAGACCTTATTGTATTCATTTTTTTCGAATCCTGAGAAAACTAATAAACATTTTTGAAACATTTAAACGCAAAATGAGAGATTACATTATTAACGAGGACCGAAAGTCCCTGAAAACTTCTATAATGTTTATTTTAATACAAACTAAGTTCTCACTTTAGTAGTACAGAAACCGACAATACATATCGTTCTCCATACTACCAGATTGACAACAGATGGAAATTTCTTTGGTTACTACCTCTGCGGCTTTCAAAAATTATAAGCCATACGGGTGCCGAGACGAACAGTAAGATGAGGGAATTTTAAATAATTCACGTCCCATCTGCTCAGCGTGGTAAAGTTCCAACAAAAAGATTTCCTAAGTACTCCAAAAAGAGTAAATAAATTAAAAAATATATAGTAAAGGACCAAAGGAGGTAACTAAAGAGATTTCCATCTGTTGTCAATCTGGTAGTATGGAGAACGACATTAATTGTCGGTTTCTGTACTACTAGATTGAGAACTTAGTTTGTTTCTTAGCAGATGTCGCTACGATATCCGTGATATTTCGTTCGTTGTAATCCGAGACGGCACTCGTCGAGTTATCTGGTTTGGACGGAGAGAAGAGGGTAAGGGACTTCTGATGATGGGGCAAAAAGCCTCGAAACCGGTATAGACTCTTCCTGCACTCTCCGATTGAGCCAAAATATGGTACTGCTGCGTTTTCGGGTTGCAACAATATTGAAAATGTTTATACATTTTTTTATTTTAATAAGTTCAAGAGTGAAAATAAAAGAGGAAATTTAGTGTGATTTTTAAATGCAAATATTTCATTCAAAAGAAACTTTTTATTTGTTCTAAGGGATATTAGGCCCTCGGTAATATAACAATCTTTCATTCTGCGTTTAAATTTTTCAAAAATACTTATTAGTTTTCTCAGGATTCGAAAAAAATGAATACATTTAAAACACATTGAAAATTGTGACAGGCGTCAACATTTTGCATTTTGCGCAGTCCCCCTTAAGGACGTATATGTATAAGAGAGACTGATATAATATTTCATGTGCCATTAGAATTGCACTAGAGTTTAATATTAATCTCAGAATTCTTGTCATGAATGTTGGGTCAATTAAAAGGTAAGCTTTATTGAGATAACTTTTGGTGATTGCTTTTTAATGACAATTTAAGAAACAAATTATTTTCAACAAAATTTCTTTATAAAAGATCATATGCAACAAAGTATGATGAAAATTCTAAGAATATAAAAAAATTATTTTGACACCAGAGACGGAGGGTACATCACAGGCAGTTCTGATGACTCTACAAAGAAGAAACATATGTCAACTGATGGTGATGGCCTCTTATTTCATTTTACTCAGATTTGAGTCCCAAGGAAGCAGGGTTTTGATCTATATAAGTAGGCAGGTGATGATTCTCTCATGTCCACTATTTACCGGTCTGCTTGCTTTAAAATTGTAAAAAGCTTAGATTATATATTGTTACCAAGAATTCTCTATTCCAAAGAGAATTTTCTCCTTTGTTTATTACCTTCGATTTGAGTCAATCTCCTACCATTTGCATGAAAATTTGGAATTGAGTATATTTAACCCCTAACTTCTAAGTAATCTCGTTGAATTAAATAAAATATATATTTTTCAACATTTATATGCATAATTTATAACTTTAATTATATTTCCACCCTTTTAGCAACCACCCCTTAAATCAAAACCCTGTGGTTTAGCAACCACACAAACAATTATTTGTTTAATGTTTCTGATATACTTTTTGTCTGACTGTGAAATTTCAGCCTTAAAAACTACTCCATTTAATAGGCGAGCAGCACACCCCTAATTTGAGACTTAGAAATCGAAAAAGCGACCATGATAGGTGAGTGGCAAATTTGGATCATTTTTTATGTTTTCGAGGTCGCTGAATCCGAATATGAAGTACACTTTTATTTGGAATTGGTGGAACATGTTCAAAAATAAAATTTTAAGCAATAATGTGAAAAATCAATTTTGATTATTTTTCAAATTTAACTCACTGTATCGTTAATCGCTGTAAATATTTCCTTTGGAAAATTTTCCTGTATCATCTTTGAAGTGTTTAGATTTTTAGATAACAATGAAATGTGTCCGAAATGTTTAAAGAAATCAATAGAGGAGTTGTTAATTTTTAAACATATTGTCGTCAGATTTCGTTAGTTTCATGATTACTTTAAAAAGTTGAGTTACATACTTTTTAGTTTATAATTTAACCAATACAGTTTTAAAACATAAGTCATGAAGAAGATTTCTGAAAAATTTCAAGTCAAGAAAAAAGTTGTGACTTTATAGACGAGTGGCACTCCAAAAAAAAACCGCTACTTTCTCGAGATACTTACCACGGTGTGGTGAATGGCTAATTTTGGTCATACTTTGTTTTTGATGGTGCTGAACACGAAAATGAGGTTTATTTTGAATTTTTTGTGGGAAAACATTGTCAAAATCGCAATTTTACCCTAAAAATGAAAAAAAAAATGAAATCACGTTTTTTTGCGTTTAACTCACTACAACTGTGCTCCATTTTAATATTTTTTTCTAAAATTTTCCTAGTACAGTGGAACCTCGATAAGTCGGATTAATCGGGACTGCGGCCGATCCGGGTTATCGAAAATCCGGGTTATCCGGATAATATGGTAAAAATTAATAAAACACGGTATACTTACAAATAAAGTCCATTATTTTTGCAGAAACATGTAATACAAATGCACAGTACATTTAAATTACGTACAGTTGTATACAGTATTGTGTATTTCTTGGTAAAAAACTTGGTCAAAGTGAAAAAATGTTTGTTTTGTCTGGTGAAAATCGGTCCGGGTCAGCCGGACTTCTGGGTTATCGGAGGCCGACTTATCGGGGTTCCACTGTATATATTTTTCGCCTTTCTGAAGACAATGTTTCAATCTTTCATTATAATAAATTTCAGTCTTATTGAAAAAGTGAAGATTCCTGAACTGTTTAATCGCAAAAGTTGAGTGACAAAATTTGAAATTTAGCTTTCTAATCAAGTTTATGTTAAAATATAGAGTACAAAAAACAAAATGTTTTATAGAAAAAAAAAAAAAATAGCGCAACTTTGAATTTTAAGGAAAACCTGAATTCATTTTTTTATTTTTAGGGTAAATTGCGATTTTGATAGTGTTTCCCCACTTAAAATTCAAAATAAACCTGATTTTAGTTTTCAGCACAATCAAAAACATAAAGTATGACCAAAAGTAGTTATTCACCACACTGGGGTCAGTATGTCGAGAAATAAACGTTTTTCTGGGGGAGTGCCACTCGTCTATAAAGTCACATAACTTTTTTTCTATTAAATATTTTGACTTGAAATCTTCCAAAAAACTTCTTTTTCATTTATGTTTTGATGCTGTGTTGGTCAAAATTTAAACTCAAAAATTTGTCACTCAACTTTTTTAAGTAAACATGAAACAAACGAAATCTGACGATAAAATGTTTAAAAATTAACAACTCCTCTTTTAATTGTTAATCCTATCGTTTACACATATCGGACAAAAATCTCATTGTTATCTCCTACTTCAAAGATAATACGATAAAATTTTCGAAAGGAAATATTTACAGCAATCAAAGATACAGCCAGTTAAAATTGAAAAATTATCTAAATTGATTTTTTGCATTTTTGCATAAAATTTGATTTTTGAACATGTTCCACCCATTTTGGATAAAAATATACTTCACATTCGGATTCAGCGACCTCGAAAACATAAAGAGTGATAAAAGTTCGTCATTCACTTGAAAGTTGGTTTTCGTGGTCGATATAACATCATTTTAGGGGTTGCTGCCGCTCGCCTTTAAGTACTATCATTGAAAACTTGTAAAAAGTAATAGCCTTGTTAAAACCAAGAAAGAACCAAGGCTTTTGACAGAAATGAAGTGTTAGAAATAATAGGAGAAAAAGGGCTAAACCACAGGCTAATTAACCAAGTACACTATATTAACAAATAATGTAAAACAAAAATAAGGCTAGTACATTTGACAACAGAAGACATAGTTATAAATACAGGAATCCGTCAAGGCGATTCACTGAGCCCTTTCATATTTAAATTTAATAATGGACAAAATAATAGAAAACCTTCACACAACGGCTGGATTTAAGATGGGTAACACATTCTTTAGAGTCGTTTGCTACGCTGACGATGCTTGTCGCCGATTACGAAGACAATCTCCAAACGCTACTGCATGCATTTAATACTAAAGCTAAAAAACTAAATATGCTCATCAACACCGAGAAGACTAACTGCCTAGTAATTTCCAAAGATTCGATAAGATGCAATTGGAACTTCACTCCAAAACTGTGCAACAGGTGAATCACTTCAAATATCTTGGAGCGGAAATAACAAGCTATGGAAATCTCTCAAAAGAGGTCAGAAAACAAACAATGAAAGCAGCTATAATCTCGGGATGCCTGAAAGAAATCATATGAAAGAACAAATATCTAAATACTGAAAGCAAATACATAATCACACAAATGATGAGAACAGTTGAAATGAGAACACTAAGAAGTCAAACTGTGAAATACAGGAGGAAGAGACCGATACGAAGATATTGGAACAAACATATAAAGAGAATGAAGGACAGAAGACTCGTTAAAAGCGCAAAAACGGATAACGCAGTTGGTAAAAGACCACAGCTTAGACCACGAAAACAATGGCGAGAATGCAGGACCTCACCGTACGGGGAAGACTTAATAGCAATGAACATGCAGTAGGCTACTAGCATGATCGATTATGTTAGAAAGAAGAAGAGAAACTCGAAACTGCCTTAAGAAGAATTACAGCGTACTACCTGCAGAATTCCCTGAGATCCAATCCCTCTAAAACTCAAGTCTGCGCCTTCCACCTTCGCGCAAAAGAAGCCCAGCGAAAATTCCAAATTGCGTGGAATGCTAATATATTAAAACACACAGATCATCCTATATATCTTGGAGTAACTCTGGACCGATCCCTCACCTACTGACAACATTGCATAGAAACGAGAGTGAAAGTATCAACTAGAAACAGCATACTCAGAAAGCTAATGGGAAGTAAATGGAGTGCATGTCCTGGCATCTTAAGAACAACGGCATAGGCACTGTGTTTCTCAACTGCTAAATATGCGTTTGGGGTGGTTTACTGTAAAGAGGCCGAAAGCAGTAGACCGAACACATTAGACTGAAAAGCACTTTCCCGAAACCTCACTAAACCGAACAGTACGAGACCGAAAAGCATTAGGTACATAATACAGGGTGCTCAAACAGGATTGTAATCTGATCAAGAGTAACATCAACCTCCGTTCACCTTTTATCCAGGCTTAGGACTGGCAGCACAAAGTACTGGCGAGTTTAGAGATTGTTTTTTTGCTTTGTTTTTGTTTATTTTTTTGTTTTTATATGGTTTTGGTTTATTTTTTATTTATTATGTACAATACTAAAAATTAAATACTTAAAATAGTTTAGACGTTGTTTTTTTGCTTTGTGTTTTGTTTATTTTTTTACTTACTATGTACAATACTAAAAATTGAATACTAACAATTTTTAAAAAAAGTTACGTGCAATCCCCCTTAAGAATTAAGTATGTTACCATGAACATCAAAGTTACCGACGAGGCATTTTAATCTGTCAGCAGAATCTCTGTATTTTTTTCTGTCTCGTGGGTGGTTGTTGCCAGCTAAATATTGTTCTATTCTTAGTTCGTTCAAATTCTGTTCTCTCTGCAGTGCTTCAAAATCTTAGCATAATTTACTGCAATATTTTTTAATTTATGTACCATTTCGGTCTAATGCTGTTCGGCTCGTGAGGTTTCGGTAAAGTGCGTTTCGGTCCAATGAGTTCGGTCTACTGCTATCGGTCTAATGATTTCGGTCTAATTGTCGTGTACCGTTTGGGTTAGATCTTCCCACACCAAACAAGTTGATACTGCGCTAAATGAGACATGCAGGATAGATAGTAACGGGATGCATGAAACCAACGTCATTCTCAAATCTATATAAAGTAGCGGATTTTTCAAAACCCTTAACACGCAGAGGCGTTGCAGAGCATATGGCGAAAATTAAATAAATCGCAGACGAGCAGTATGCCCTATACAAAGCTCGAACACCACGAAAGCGACTAAAATCCAGGAAAAGCTTCCTTGGAACAGTGCATGATGAACTGCCTGAGTATTTTCCTCTTCTTGTTGCTCTAACTAGAGAACCTAATTCTAAGCAAAAACTATTCTATAATATTTTTTTTAAAACTCAATACTTTTTGAGTTAGTCGCAGTTGAAATTGGCCATTTTCATTGAAAAATGACACCTTTGCGGACAGTTTTTTGCGAATACCCTAAAAACTATGCATCTAACGAAAAAACTGTACAAAATATTTTTGTAGCTTATAAAAAAGCAAAGAGATTCGTTCCTTCATAAATTTTCTACTTATAATACAAAAAAAAATATGGTAGGTGAGAAGAGTTTGTTTTTTTGGTGCATGCTCAAATCGGTGTATTTAAAGAAAGATAACTTGAAATAACAGAGAAACGGTCGATTTTACGTGTATAATGATACTAACACCTTTTGTAGTGCTTGAAAATACCTTTAAAACGACCAATATTAGATGTCAATCACATTCAAACTAAGCTAGATACGCTGCAAAAAGTTGATGGCTAATGTATTTTCAGAAAAAATGAGAAGTATATCTAACTCCTCATCCATCAGAATTTAAATGCATCGTTTTTCTTCTACAGTACTTTTTATTATAGTGTTGTTTCTATGTTTAAAAAGTTGGACGGGTTTAAAATAAACGGTTTTTGAAAAAAAAAGGATCAAATTATAGAGCGCATTCTTAAATTTTCTTAAAAATCTTCCTTTTTCTACATGTAACTTGAAAATGATAAGAGATACAGTAATGAAAAATGAAAACAAAATTTTTATCTAAAAATACCCTACATAATGTGTAGTATATTTTTTTCGTATCTCTTATCATTTTCGAGTTACATGGAGAAAAAGAAGATTTTTAAGAAAATTTAAAAATGCGCTCTATAATTTGATTTTATTTTATTCAAAAACCATTCATTTTAAACCCGTCCAACTTTTTGAACATAAAAATAACACTATAGTAAAAAGGAGGAAAACGATGTATTTAAATTCTGACGGATAAGGGGTTAAATATACTTCTCATTTTTTCTTAAAATACGTTAGTCATCAATTTTTTGTAGCATATCTCGCTCAGTTTGAATGTAATTTACATTTAATGTTGCTCATTTTAAAGGTCTGTTCAATCACTGCAAAAAGTATTAGCACCATTACACACGTAAAATCTACCGTCTCTCTGTTATTTCAGGTTAAATACACCGATTTGAGCATGCACCAAAAAAACAAACTCTTCTCACCTACTATATCTCTTTTTGTATTATAACTAGAAGATTTATGAAAGAACGAATCTCTTTGCATTTTTATAAGCTACAAAAATATTTTAAATAATTTTTTCGTTAGGCATAGTTTTAGGGTATTCGCAAAAAACCGTCCGCAAAGGTGTCATTTTTCAATGAAAATGGTCAATTTTCAACCACGCATAACTCAAAAATTATTGAGTTTTCAAAAAAAATATAGAACAGTGTTTGCTTAGAATTAGGTTCTATAGCCATTTCCGTGGCTTTTTTAACCAAATAATTTTCCACCCCCGGCAAGGGGTGGGAGCCACTCCCACGATAAAAACACACATTGGCATAGGGTAGACTTTGTTTGTCGATCTATTCCCTACTTACGGTGAAAATATCCAGTAAATGAATGTAGCAGGATGGAATTCGGAGCCAAATACCCTCATTGACTGCCCTATAAGAACGAGAGTCACTCCAATAAAATCAAACATGGCAAAATGGGGGAAAATAGACCAAGATGATGTGAACTGTGACTGTGGAGAAACACAAAATATGGAACATTTTCTTACATGCAGAAACTGTCCTCATCGGTGTTAGGCCTAGGTCCCGCGTATCAAAAAACTCTGTGTGTCTAGTCGGACAAACTTTGATGTATGGGAAGACTGGAACAGGGAAAGTTTTAATTGTGGGACGTGATTCTAATTGTGAAACTTGTCATCCATATAATATATGAAAAAATGTTTGTCCGACAAACATATTGGGCATTTTAATAAATCCGATACGTAGAATATGTTAAATGACAGGAATTATGTTGATGATAAGTAACAGTTTGATTTTTACATGAGAGTTTAATAAAAGGGTAACAAATCAATTGGAAGTTCTGCCCGACAAAATACATGGGACGTTTTCGTAGTCTGACGTTCGAAACCTGTAACCAGTTCCATCATTAAAATTTCCCCTGTTCCAGTGTTCCCGTGTATCAAAGTTTGTCTGACTAGACACCGTTAAGCTATTAACAAATTTTCAGCTTGCTATTAATAAACGACTTTTTGGCACGCGGGATCCAGGCCTATGTACCCTCGAAGGTTTGTGGCTTCCCAACAAAGATGAAACTGACGTAGCCCGATGCTAGACCGAAATTCTATGAATGACATGTCCAGACAGGATAAAGTGAAGTAAAATAAGAATTTAACTTTAGTTTCAAGAAACTTTAGTCAATAATTGAATAATACATTATTGAATTAAAATCTCATTTACTGAGCATTAAAGTATTTATTTATTGCGAAATTTTCCATCCTTTAAAACTACCCCTTGTCATAAAAATAATGGAAATTTTTTTATCAACTTTAATAGCTAATTACTTAGAATCTTTTTATTGATTTATGATAAACTTTCTTGCCTATGTGACTTATTAAAATTAAATTTATTAATTAAGATAAAAATGTCTTAAAATAAATATTAAAATATCTTAAAAGTATATTGAATTTTTATTTAAATAATGTTTCATAAATTAATCAAATATTAACAGTACATACATTAATTTTTAATTTATCACGCTTCTACAGAGTTCACTAAATTGTGTGAAAAGACATTTGAAACTTTATTAATAGATATTGTTCTTTCCACGTTCCCCAAACAATTTTTCAGCGCTTATGTGACTTATTGCAATCGAATTTATAAATTGATGTGCTCAGAGTAACAGTGGCCTAACCCCAAAAACGAAGTTTTGAGCTAAATGCAATCTTTGCATTCGTATTTACATTGGCTTATGGCATGGCGCTACAAATTATGTAGCACTATTTAGCCAAATATAGAGGTAGTTTGTGTAGACTCTCGTTAATAGGAAGATTTAATGTTGCCGCTTTTATTGATATAATAATCTAAAAGTGCTTAATTTGTGTGTTAGGCCACTGTTGCTCGGAGCGCCTCAATTCGACTCTTTTAAAGATGATTGTTTTCAATTATGAAATGAGAATATTTGTAAAGAAACACAGACTTACTCACAATCATTTAATAATACTTCGACGACCGGTTTCGATCTCTACACTATTCAGATCATCTTCAGGTCGGCGTTACAAGTAGTTAAATGCTACAATTAAAGAGAGCCAGAGTTAGAACATTGTCTGGTTGTATCAAAATGCAAATAGAAAGCCCAAATTTTTTTTTTGAAAAGTAAGCAACTGTTGACATTTCAGAACAACTAACTGATACATACGTATGCACACATATGAGAAACAGGTACTCATAAAAAACTAAAAAACTATATAATTTTGATCCACTTACATGCCGTTACAAGGGATGCTTTGTAAGTTCATCGATAACATGTTTAAACGTCCAAATTATGCTAATAGGATAGCTAGGTGAGAGACTGGGTAAGCGGACATGCTTCGTAGGTCAAAACACAGTGAATTGGAATGGATCCTGAAGGCATCCAGATCCATTTTCTGCCTTCAGCATTCATTCCAATTCACTGTGTTTTGACCTACGAAGCATGTCCGCTTACCCAGTCCCTCACCTAGCTATCCTATTAGCATAATTTGGACGTTAAAACATGTTATCGATGAACTTACAAAGCATCCCTTGTAACGGCATGTAAGTGGATCAAAATTATATAGTTTTTTAGTTTTTTAGAAAAATGTTTTAATAATTTTAAAATTTAACTTAATTCAACAAATAGTCATAAACCGCATGCATCTATGTGCGTATGCGTGCTTATGAGTACCTGTTTCTCATATGTGTGGATACGTATGTATCAGTTTGTTGTTCTGAAATGTCAACAGTTGCTTACTTTTCAAAAAAAAATTTTGGGCTTTCTATTTGCATTTTGATACAACCAGACAATGTTCTAACTCTGGCTTTCTTTAATTGTAGCATTTAACTACTTGTAACGCCGCGCGCCGACCTGAAGATGATCTGAATAGTGTAGAGATCGAAACGGTCGTCGAAGTATTATTAAATGATTGTGAGTAAGTCTGTGTTTCTTTACTTCATTTAAAATGAACTCACATATGCAACCCATTCAACATTTTTTTTAACTTTAGTGTGCCCATACTACCCGGACTATAAGATGACAAGCGCTTAACGCGCGTTTTGATAACGCGCGATTACAACTACATACATTTTATTTGAGACCGTCCACATGCTAACGTGCTTTTTAAGTCATTAAAACGCGCGTTGGCATGTGAACGGCCTCAAATAAAATGTATGTTATTGTAATCGCGCGTTATCAAAACGAGCGTTAAATGCTTGTTATGTGAACGTGACCTTATGATTTCTGTCCAACTGGCGTCATTTTAAATGATCTTAATATCTTGGAATTTTTGGAGGTCTTGGTAAGTTGTGACAGATTTTTTTCTCTCAAATTTTCCTATCTCTTTTATTTTTGCGCACTTCAATGATAGCTATCTTTTTATGTTTTCTAAACTTGTCGTGAAAGCTCTATTTAATACAACATTAATACATTTGAGAAATGCGTAATATTGTAAATAAAAAAGTTTTTTGTGATTACAAAGGATACACCCATTCTAAAGCCATTTTTTTTTCGGGAGGAGTATTGTCTACGGGCGCATGATGAATAGGAGGATAAAAAGTTCTTCGTAAACCCTTGATTGTAACTCGAACTGGTTCTTCCTTTAACACTTCCAATAATGTATAATCTAAAAATAAAAATATTTTAATAATTTTGATTTCATTTATTTTATTTATTATTTTATTTTATATTTTTTTTATTTTTTTTTATTTAGTCGTTGTTTGAATTTTAAACGAGACAGTCGATATTACTGGCCTGCTTATCTTTAGTTAAATATAAATACAAAAAACAGTATTTGTGGCCAAATAAATTAAACAATTGTTAAGGGGACCCAAAAGACGAAATTTGATTTCGCTTCTATGGCAGTAAACCAACATTATATTCTACATACAATCAAATTAACCGACACATTGAGAGCCGAAAAATCCATGTACCAGCCAGCAGTCAGTGGCGTACACACCACAATACCAAATATGCACTGATCAACAATTATAAGGTAATATGCAAATTTCTCAACCATTAAACACGTTTTACTCTCAACCCTTACATCAACCCCAATATACTAACTAACCCACCTTCCACCCCGTTAAATCAAACCGAAATGTGGAAAACAGTCGAAAATACTAACAAAAGGCATCGAACTAGTCCAGACAAAAGAATTGTAAAGCAAACAAAAATAAACGATTACTGGCTGAACTCGCCGGCTACAACTTCTAACAGATTCGAGGTACTAAATAGCGAGTCAAAATATGATGAAATTAATGACAATGAAAGCACAAGTGAAAATAACCATTCCGCCTCCAATATTTATTAAGGGGGTTAAACACATACCACTTATGCAATTACTAAACCAAATTGCTAAAAACAATTATGAATTAAAAGTTAAACCGAAGTTAAACTCCAGCCAAAATCTGCTGACTACTACAGAGCAATAATAAATGCTCTAGCGGAATAAAATACAGAGTTAAATACTTATCAGATAAAAAATGAGCGCAGTTTCAGGGTTGTTCTTAAGAACATGCATTACTCGATGGACAAAAATCTTATAAAAAAGGAAATAGAAGAGATAGGTCGCACTGTTAGAAATATTTGGAACATCAAACACCCTAAAACTAAAATCAGCTATCCATATTTTTCATTGACCTGGAGCCTTCTGATAATAATAAAAATATATACGATATAAAGTTCCTATTAAACCATAATATTAAAATTGAACCACCATACCAAAAAAGAGAGATAAAACAATGCTTTAGATGCCAACGATATGGACATACCAAGTCATATTACCACCTTAGACCATGCTGTGTAAAATGCACTGGAGATGGAGATCATGCAACAGAGCAAGGCACTAGAAAATAAAGCAGTGCCGACGTCAAGTGTGTACTCTGCGAGGGAGACCCCCCAGAAAACTACAAAGGTTTCAAAGTATACAAGGAGCTACGAAAAAATTTTCAACGATTAGACCCAAGCCTAGCGTGCCAATTACTCATGTACAACATGTGCAAGCAGGAGTTACCTACGCCCAAATAGTCAACAACTCACAACAAATTACAAATGGTAATAC